>NC_056728.1:1803257892-1803340392 GCF_019279795.1 Protopterus annectens
TCTTCATAAGGGGAAAAGTTTCCTGTTCCTCAGAAGAATCTGAGGAAATTGAACTCTGGTCAGAGGAAGCATAATCCTCCTCTTGTCTTGGTCTTATTTGGAGGGGGATGGGAACCCCTGATTAGAGTAATCAAATCTTCAGCCATCTTAAGCATCTGTTTCTTAGGCATGGGGCCTTGAACTGTAGACTGATATACAGTCTTTTGTTTTTAATGGAGTTTTAAGCTTAGCATAAGATTTAATGGTGAGTGTAGTCAGTCTGAAGACACCTTCTGCAACCGAAAGTGTTTCTACTGCACCGGGATCTCCTCCTGCTCCGGTGTCGGGAGGGCTTAATGAAGATGGCTGCGACGGCCTAGCACATTCTGCTTGAGAATCCGCAGCTGTCTGGGGTTCTAATTCTGCAGTCGTCAGGGGCTGCATAGGTACCTCAAAACGGAGGGCGGCGACAGGCCCAGCAGGGCTGGGTCTGGCTTGTTCCTGGGCTGCCTGTCCTTATCCTTGGTTTTGTAGCCATGCCGATTAAATCCTGGCTACTCTGTGTTTTGATATAATTAAATTTCTACCAGTAATGTTGTGCAAAGTCTGGCAGTTTGATAGTTCATTATTAACATTAAACCTAGCACAAAACAAACAACCTGTGACGTTGTGGTCTGGGCCTGAAGCAAAAGCCAGCAAATTGAAGTCCTTGTAATTATTTTGCTTCCACAAAATGCAATTGTTAACTTTTTCTGGTCGGTTCAAGGGGCAAAGGAAAGGTTCCCCAGCGAGGTACCAACTTTACTGAAACTTGGGACTGAAATTCGATTTGAAAATCTGAGTGTCAACCGACCCGGCACTCAACTGCTTCTGCTTTGGGCACCGCGGCAAGAAAAAACTGAAGAAAATGGCCGGATGCCTCATATCCCTGGCGACGCGCCAGGGAAAAAGGCAGGCAACAGATGCCGGACCAAGACTTTGGAACTCAGGCCGACTGCAGGACTGCCTGACGGCAGGATAACCCAAGTGTGATGACTGCAGCAGGGTAACACGATGAACATCGGTGACAGCAAAGTTGGCCCCAGTGGCTGAAAATTAACATTGCTACCAGTGAATTGAAGAACCACTTGTGAGGAGTTAGGATAGTCTGCTCAACTTGACCACTAGACCACTGGAATACTCGAGAATGCATGTTGCTATCAGAAAATGGTGTCAAGACCAAACCCTCATAGCCTTTCAACACAAGGAGCAAGAAAAAGTTCCTCCTTGCCTGTTAATGTACCAAACGACAGCTGTGTTTGTATGGATATCACACCCTTGGGGAGGACATCCTGAAGAGACTCCAAGACACCTATGGGTAGGCTGGCTTCAACTCAACTATTTACCTTAGATAATTTTCCATTCAAAATGCCCCACCCACCTAGAAATTAAGCATCCCTGGTCACTACTGCTATTGGCGGGTGTGTATGAAAAGGTCACCCTTCTGTTACTGAAGGGAAGATAATCCACTACACTGTTTTGTCTGCAAATGAGTCCAATCATGGCATGCACAGTGTGGAATTTGATGGGGCTGTGTTATAAACCCGAAAGACAAACACATAATTCGACAGAGCAATCTACCATTACAGCAAAACATGTTTTCAGTGCAAGTGGAAACACCAAACGTGTTTCCTTAATCAACATTGCCATGTAGGCATACTAAAATTAAATCAATAAAATACTTTGCAGGGGGGCACAGTCCCCCACACCCCCGCTACTTAAATATACCAACTCCGAAACCGCACTACAGTGGAGTAAAGGATATATTTCCTTATCCCCAGGATCACACTGCTGGCTACAGAAACACTTTCGTCGTTTCCACTTTTGCTGAATAAGTGTTGCGCTGTAATGGTAGATCGCTCTTTATATGTCTGTGTTAGAGCTTTATGTCTTTCGGGTTTATAATACAGACCCGAATTTGACAACACTTAACTGCTAAGCACCCACTGAAGAACTCTAATGTGGTAATGAGCCATCAGAATCTTTAGAATTGAGGAAGCAACGAGACCTAATAGATGCAGTATTAATCATGCAGGAGGGCGGGATGATGCATTACCTGTGTAGCCATGACGCAAAAAGCAAACGCTATGTTGTGGAAGACTGAATTTGCAGAGTAGTATCAAGGTGGTATCTGATAAATTCTATCTTCTGCAATGGAAGTATTGGACATTAACAGATATGCCTAGATCCAGTAAACAATGGAGGAGAGGGTCAAGAAGATACTTGGATGTAGCCTTTAGGAGCCAATTGTCTTGGTAAGGGAAGACTTGGATGCCAAGCATGCTGAAGTGCACTACTACTACTACCACCATTACCTTGGTGAACACACTGGGAGATGTGGTGAAACAACTGCAGGGCTCTGAACTGGAAATGATCGACTCCCAGCAGAAAATGGAGCCATCTCTTGGACTGCTGCTCTACTTTCACATGATAGTAAGCACTCTGGAGATCTATCGAGCGCATTCTATCATCCTTCCCCAGAAGAGGCAATATGGATTGAATTGTCACTAGCTGGAATTGTCTTTTTACAAACTCGTTGAGATGACCAATGAGGTCTTGTTTTCCTTGGTACTAAAATGAACTTTAGTCTCCGGATCAAAAGTGGTCTTGCAGAACTGGCTGGATGACTCTTCTAGCAGCTAGGAAATTTCTACTGTTTCTAGTTCTCAATGACTGGATGGAATGTTGGGAATGACTTTCTTCTTAATGGAAGGATAAGAAATGGAAATGGAATAGCTTCTGGAAATTATATTTTGCACTTTTCAACTACTCCAAATCTTTTCAGTTTTTAATACAACGACGAGAAAGGACCCCATTCCTAAGTCTAAGTATAATTAAAGTTCATGAAATTAGCATTGTTTCAAACTTTGATTACAGCCAGAAGTGCTCTTCACAGCACCCGCAATGCGGCCAGTAATGACGACTCCTGCAATTTGTACAGAGTTACATGCATCGGTAACATATCTAAATACAATTGTAGGTTCCTTTTATAAGACCAGTTGCTCCTACAACTACTGGAACGGTCTGGGTATCTTTCTTCCACACTGCTCTTGTTTCTGTTGCAAACGCTAGAAGTCCTGGAAAGCAACGCTGGAAGACTAATTGAGAGTTAGGTGTATCAATTATCTGTAAATTATTTCATGAAGATATGCCTAGATCCAGTAAACAATAGGCAGGTCAAGAAAAATGTGGATGGCTAGAGCAATTGTTGCTTTGAATGGGAAGACTTGGATGCCAAGCATGCTGAAAGTACAGTTTTGTACCTACCATAAATGTAGATGTCCGAACTGGATAGCATCTGCAGTCATAACAACTGGGTTGTCCTGTCGTCAGGCAGCCCTTCAGTCGGCCGGATTCCAAAGTCGTCCGTTCGCTGATGTCGCACTCACCCGACGCATCTCTGTTGGTTCGGCAAAAGCATCAGCCATGCATTTTCCTCAGTGTTTCTTGCCCCAGATGCCAGAAGCCCTCTTGCAGGCTAAAATTTGGATAGATGCCAATGTTTCCAAATAGATAGAGGTAAACACAATAAGCATGTATGTACATATATACAAACAAATACACATAAAGACTCCCCAACAGCTAGCTATTAGGAGGGTAAACACCCTAGGAGTACCACAGAGGGAAGGAGGGAATTTTTCTGACTGCAGATGCTATCCAGTTCGGACATCTACATTTATGGTAGGTACAAAACTGTACTATGTCCTTCATGGATACATCTGCAGTCATAACAACTGGGTAGAATACCATAGCCAACTAGGGAGGAGGATAAAAGTAGATTATGTGTGTTTAGGATCCCTTGCAGTACAGCAGTGGCAAACCCTGCTCGGGATCTGGAATATAGAGGCAAATTATAATGCTTGGCAAATGTATGCACGGAGGTCCAAGTAGCGCCTAATAATGTCTTTGGTTGCCACTCTAAGAAGGCTGTGGTAGTGGCTGTGCCTTGTAGAATGAGGTCTTATGTTCTGTGGAATTGGTTTTCCATGGAAGGAGTAACAGAATCTATGCAATTTCCTATCCATTTGGAGATTGTCTGTTTGGAAATAGCTTTTCCTTCCCTTCCTGTTGCATAGGCTACAAAAATTGGTCAGTCTTTCTGCTATTTTTGTTCTGTCCAAGTAGTAGCGTAGCTGTCTATGTACATCCAAGGTATGCAGTATTCTTTCCCTCTGTTTTGTGGGTTGGGAAAGAAGGTAGGTAGGTGATTGCCTGGTTTAAAGACACTCTGGATACCACCTTGGGCATAAATGTAGGATTAGTCCTCATGGACACTCTATCTTGGTGGAAGATTAGGAAGGGTTGCACTGCCATTAAGGCCTGTAGTTCTGAAACCCTCCTTGCTGAAGTAATTGCCAGTAGGAAAGCAGTTTTCCATGACAGGTGTTGTAGGTCTGCTGTTGCTGCTGGTTCAAAGGGTGATAGTGTCAATTTTTCTAGCACAAAGTTCAAATCCCAAGCTGGTAATGGTGGTTTCCTGGAGGTTTTACATTCTTGATTCCTCTGAGGAACTGCCTGAGCAAAGGGGGGAAAAACAGGTGGATCAAAGCTGTATTCTGCTGAAATAGCTGATGCATGTATCTTGATGGAGGAGTAGGACAGGCCTGAATGAAGAAGTTCGCCAGATACTCCAGAATGTTAGGCATATCTATGTTTGACACATCTTTTCCTCTTTCTACTCCAAATGACAAACCTTTTCCATTTTCCAGCATAGTTCCTTCTTGTTGAAGGTCTGCTTTCAAGAATAATGTCTTTAACTCTTTGGGAAAGTTCTGGATTAGCTGCTGCTATGTGATGTTCCATGCAGTCAGTTGCAACGTTTTGAGGTTTGGATGTATGATGCTGTAGTTGTTCGGAGGTAACATCAAAGGCATCGGGGGTATTGGCCACATATTGTTCCGAGACATGCTCCTCAGAAGTCGGTAGCAGTGTTGTCTTGGCCAGTTCGTGGCTATCAGGATTATCCTTGGACGTTCTTCCTTGATTTTAGTAGTACCTTGTGTATCAAAGGAAGAGGTGGAATGCATATGCTGTTAGGCCTTTCCAGTTGAAGGAGAGCAATCCACTTTCCATGCTAGTGGGTGGAATGTCCTTGTGCAGAATTTTTGAGCTGGTGATTGAGAGGTGATGCAATAGGTCTATCTGTGGCATTGCCCATTCCTTTCAGACGGCCTTGAACACGTCCGGGTGCAGCTTCCATTCGTGGGCATCCGAAGTGGTTCTGCTTAATGTGTCTGCTAGAGTATTGTCTTTCCCCGGTACAAATATTGCCTGTAACTGGATGTTGTAGCTGAGTGCCAGGGTCCACAGCTCCAAGGTCATTCTGCATAGGGGGTATGAATGAGTGCCTCCCTGTTTGTTGATGTACCACATGACTGTGGTGTTGTCTGTCCTTATCATCAACTGGCCCTCCTTGAGAAATGGTTTGAACTTTTGGATTGCCAGTTTTACTGCCAGCATTTTTTAGGTTTATGTGCAGGTGAAGTTGATCCTGTGTCCACAATCCTTGCACGCATTTGTCCAGCATGTGGGCCCCCCATCCTAGGTCTGAAGCGTCTGTTGTGATGGTCTGGCTTGCTTGACATCGGCGAAAGGGTAGGCCGGGTTGACTGGCATGCCTGAGCCCACCATAGGAACTCCTGTTTTAAGCATGGAATTAGTGGGATTTCTGTTTCTAGACTGTCTGTGTTGGGACCATAAATTCTTTAGGTACCACTGTAGTTTTCTCATATGTAGTCTGGCAAATGGAACCAAGATTATGCATGATGCCATGAAGCCCAAGGCCTGCAGTACTTTTCTTGCTGTTAACTTGTTCAGTTTTGTTAGTGCCAAGAAGTAAAGAGGAAGTTCTTTTTGTTTTTCTGTAGTCAGGAATGCCATTTGTTTTACTGTGTCCAAATCCCCCCCCAAGAATGTCCTTGTTTGGGATGGTATCAGCCTTGACTTTTGTAAATTGACTGTGTATCCCAGTGCTTGTAGCAAGTAAATGACCCTTTGTAAATCTGTTGTCAGCTTGCTTTTGTTGTCCCTTGTAGCAGGCAGCGTCCAGGTATGGGTAAATTTAAATTTCCCCTGTAGTCTGCAATGGCGATTACTGATGCCAGGCATTTTGTGAATACTCCACAGTAGATAAGCCAAAGGGCAATGCTGAGAATTGATAGTGCTCTGATCCTGCAAGAAATCTGAGGTATCTTCTGCAGATTGGTCAATGGGACGTGCAGGTATGCCTCCTTGAGATCTAGAGTTACCAGCCAAGACTCCTTGCCCAGCATGGGAAGAAGTTGCTGTAGGGTCAGCATTTTGAATTTTGGGACAATGATGTATGTATTTAAGGTGGACAGTGAGAATTGGTCTCCAACTTTTTTTCCCTTTTTTGGAACTAGGAATAGTCTGGAATAGAACCCTTTCCTTGCTCTGCTGTTGGCACTCTTTCCACAGCTCTCATGTTTGCTAACTCCATTATCTGCGAGAGCCTCTGTTTTTGATTTGGAGGTAGATTTGGCATTCCTCTTTGACTGGTAAAGTGTGGAAGTGAAAACCCTAACCTTGATCTATGGTTTGTAAAATCCACTTGTCTTTTTTTATGCAGTGCCAGTTCTTTTAAAATAAGGTTAACTTTCCGCCTAGAGGAGCTAAGTATTTGTTCCCTGGTAGGCGGATTTCTAGGTTAAGCCACTGGTTGTGCTGATGTAGTGGCAGTGTCAAGGGCAGCTCCAGCTCTGTTGCTACCTTAAGCAACTGTCGCCCCAGGCACCTCCCTCCTGATTGGTTTCGCCTCTGGAACGCCTATTCCTGCCCCCTTGAAATTCTTTTGTGGAGTCAGGAAAGGACCAATTTTGGCAGGCCAGTTCCTGCTAAACCTTGGGGTTGAACCTGCAAGAAATCTTTAACTGTTTGAACAGATTTTGCCTTTTCTTCCATTTTCTTCATAACCTGCTGGGCAGGTGTACCAAACAAACTTGTCTTGTCCATAGGAGCATCTAGCAAACTTAGCTTTAACATGATCCGTAAAGCTTGTTCCTTTAGCCATGCATGCCTTCTTATCACTGTGCCAGTCATGGCTGATCTAAATGAAGCCTCCAGTGCATCATAGCCACATTTTAAGGAATGGTTGCTAACCTGTTGTATGTTATTTACCATCTCTAATACATATTTCTTATCAAGAGTTTCATCAGTGGTTAGTTTTTTAGTTAACTGATCAAGCATAAACTCTTGGTATTGTATCATGTGAAACTGACAGTTTAAAGCTCTAGCTGAGAGAGTAGCTGAAGTGTAGACCTTTTACCCCATCTGTCTAATGACCTTGCTTCCCTTTCAGAAGGAATAGGGTTTTAGTTGGTCGCTACTGCCTTGGGACCCTGGGATATAGTTTCTGGGTCTGCAAGTGGGGCCTTGTAAAGGTGGTGATGAGTATCTGGCACCCTGTAAAATCTGTCTGGTTTGGCAGGGGCTGGGGTAAAGAATCTGGAGTGGAGCAAACATCATTGAAAGCATCATCCACCACAGAGAGAACAGGAGGTATAGCTAAGGGCCTGTGCTGTGGGAGGTGCAGAAAGGTCCTAAGTCTTTTCTGGAGTCTGAAAATCCTGTTGCTGCCATTGGAACTGTTCTCGATGGCATGCAAGGTTTCCCAAAGGAGAATTCTTCTGGTGGGAAGCAGCTGGAATGGATTCTTCAGCATCAGAATCTTCAAAATTGGAGAAGGAGCCTCTGGCTGGTCAGTTATGTCTGATTCATCAGCAGATCATCAGAGGACACTGGCTCAGGGGCTCTGCCCTAGGTCTCTTCTCTGGGGCTGAGAGGCCCTCTGGGTGAGATTGAGATCCTCTAATTAAAGAAATTAAATCTTCTGCCAAAGAAAGCATTTGAGAACTAGAAGAGGGCCTGGATGTGGGGGTTTAACAGGCACTGTTTAGTAGTCTTGGCTGCTTTAGCCCTGGCAAGGCCTTAATGGACATGGCTGCTGGAGGCCTAGCAGCACCACGTGCTGGGGTAGAGACATCCAAGGGATGGTGTCTGATAAGTCAACCACCGTAGTGGTAAAATTTCTGAGGTCGATTCAAGAGTTGTAGCAGGGGCCTCAGTTGTAGAATAGGTTCAGCTGTACTTTGATCAGTTTTCGGTTTCGCGAAACCGAGACACTGCGTTTGCTTAACCATGGTTTCGCCGAAACCGGACCGCGAGTGTCGGTCTTATCTTTGCTGAGATTGGGTAGTCGGAGGATCCGACGGCATAATGTACGCAAAATCAGAACCGAAAAACTGTTCTAAACTCCGACACGCCTAAGCGTGCCGGTTGAAAGAAGCACAGGCGAACAGGCTGCTACGTGGGCTGGGCCTAAACAAGGCAGACAGTAAGAGTGGAAATCTTTATGAGGTATTTGTTTCCCACAGGTTAAACAATTGTTAACTTTTTCTGACATCGGCTGAGGCAAGAAAGAGTCCCCAACGGGTACTTAGCTTTAGAAGTCTTAAGTATTCGGTAGAAGTAATCTCTGGATCCGACCGACCGCACTTGCGAACAGCTTCTGCTTGGGCGCCACGCGCAAGAAAGACTGAGGAAAATGGCGCCGGCTGATGCTTTATACCAAGACCAACAGAGATGACGCCGGGTGGAGTGCGACATCAGCGAAGCCGGACCCGGACTTTGGAATCCGCCGACTGAAGGGCTGCCTGACGACAGGACAACCCAGTTGTTATGACTGCAGATGCATCCATGAAGGACATGCACTACTACTACTACCACCATTACTTGGTGAACACACTGGGAGATGTGGTGAAACAACTGCAGGGCTCTGAACTGAAATGATAGACTCAGCAGAAAATGGAGCCATCTCTTGACTGCTGTCACTTTCACATGATAGTAAGCACTTAATCGAAGATTCTATCATCCTTCCCAGAAGAGGCAATATGGATTGAATTGTCACTAGCTGGAATTGTTTTTACAAACTGCTGAGATGACCAATGAGGTCTTTTTTTCCCTTTGGTACAAAAATGAACTTAGTCTCCGGATCAAAAGTGGTCTTAGAACTGGCTGGATGACTTTTCTAGCAGCTGAAATTTCTACTGTTTTAGTTCTCAATGACTGGATGGAATGTTAATGACTTTCTTCTTAATGGAAGGATAAGAAATGGAAATGGAATAGCTTCTGAAATTATATTTTGCACTTTTCAACTACTAAATCTTTTCAGTTTTAATACAACGAGAAAGGACCCCATTCCTAAGTCAAGTATAATTAAAGTTCATGAAATTAGCATTGTTTCAAACTTTGATTACAGCCAGAAGTTTTTTTCACAGCACTCATGCAGTAATGACGACTCCTGCAATTTGTACAGAGTTACATGTAACATATCTAAATACAATTGTAGGTTCCTTTATAAGACCAGTTGCTCTACAACTACTGAATTTTCTGATCAGTCTTAAATATACCCAATTATTGGAGGAAGAGAATTAGGATCGGAGGCTGAAACGTATCTCGGGGCCAAGAAAGGATACCGCCCAAAAGGACTTATACCATGGTGCCAAACACCAAACAACAAGGTACTGTTCACATGGAGTGCAATACCGACGTCATCGGTAATAATGCTGGCTGCAATAAGTTTAATTTTAACAAGTTTGTAGTCAACAACTACGACTTTGACCGCAAATGTATTAATGATAAAAATGTAGATAATATGGATACAAGAGAGTCGCAAAATGACAGTAATACCTTGAAGGACTTAATTTACAGGTTTGGAAAAAAACTGAAACTCTGTAAAAGTTTGCAAGTGGAGAATGGCTATCTAAAAAAATGTGTAGATACTAATATTGTACCTATGGGGTTAAGATTCTTTAAATACCCTATGGGGATAGAATTGGATGATGAAACTACTATGCAATGTACAAAACTATTTGATGAATTTGGTGTTTCATTTATGCGGTTCATCATCAGTTGTAATGATAAAATATGCACACTATTGAATGAATTAGAGGAATTAAATGACAATATAGTAAATGATTTAATGTATGATGAATATGAAAACAGTATGGATACAATATATATGGGTGCAGAATCAAGTGGATAAAATATTTGATAGAAAAGAAATTTAATAGGGACTTGGAGCAATATGCCAAGGGTACAGCATACAGATGGGAAACCAGGGAATTGGAAAAAATGGATAAATAATGATGGAACAAAGGAATAGGAATACTTATTCCTATAGGCAGAAGTTTAATAGGCCACATCTAAGTAACAATGAAGTTTTTAGAAAAAGAGGCAATGGGAGGAAGTAAAGACAAAGCACAAACAAACTCACTACCACCAAAGGGAAAATATGGAAGAGCACAAAAATACAACCTAGGTGGAAAGGAAGAGATAGTGAAGGTCAATTCCATTACTAGTAGTTACAAACAATTTCACATTCATACTATACTGATTTACAACTAAGTAAAGAGCATTTTACACTATTCAGTAAAGGGATGAAATTTGTGCCTGTAAGAAAATTTAATGTAGAGGAGGCAATTATAGATGTAAAAACATTGAAAGTTAAATTTAGCAGTTTTATACAGTAACAAAAAGATATTAATGTAGAAAAGTGAATTTAAGAAAAGAGTGTATACCCCTATTAAATAACACATTGGCCATGTTTGAAAATATAGTGGTGGATGACTTACGCCTCAAGGATAAAGTAAATAGTGACAAAATCAATTATAATATAAACAAAAAGAAGCTGATACCTTGAAAGAATTGCAAAATAACAAATGGATTAGAATAATGAAGCCCGATAAGGGGTGGGGTTATATTTAAACAAGAGGAATATAAAAATAAGATCAATGACATCCTTCTCGATTCAGGTAACTACCACATCTTCTAAGAATGAAGTCAATATAGGTTATAATAAAATTAATATGTATTTGGAAGATTTATTAATTGAGGAAAGGATTAGTGTCGATTTATATAATTATTTGAAGATTGAAAAACCTATTATCAGTACGATAGTTGGTATTCCCAAACTTCATAAAAATTTATTAGATCCCCCCTTTCGACCCATAATATCGGGAAGCATGTCCAAAACTTTTAATTTTGGAAAGGTGGTGGATGTTTGGTTAAAACCCATATATAAGTCCATAGAACACATTATTATAGACTCATGGGATTTTTTAGGTCGACTTAAAAATGACATGATATCACCTGGATGTACTTTGGTCACCATTGATGTGGTAGACCTATTTTCCAGTATACCCCATGATGACGGAATATCCAGATTAGAATCCCAGTTGACAAAGGCCAGTCACCTAACATATAAGAAATTGTTAATTGTGGAATTTATGGAAATAGTTTTAAAATACAACTTCATTTTATTTGAAGGGGAGTATTACTTACAAAGTAGGGGTACAGCAATGGGAGCATGAAAAAAAAAATTTTTTTTTTCTTTCCAATCCCTTTTTTCGTTCCAAACCTGTTTTTAATTTCCGAAACCATGCGGACCCATGAAAGTGTCGGTCTTTATCTTTGCTTTTGGTAGATTGGGTAGTCGGAGGATCCGACGGCATAATGTACGCAAAATCAGAACCGAAAAACTGTTCTGCAAACTCCGACCGACGCCTAAGCCGCTCGCCGGTTGAAAGAAGCACAGGCCGAACAGGCTGCTACGTCGTGGGCTGGGCCTAAACAAGGCAGACAGTAAGAGTGGAAATCTTTATGAGGTATTTGTTTCCCACAGGTTAAACAATTGTTAACTTTTTCTGACATCGGCTGAGGTAAGAAAGAGTCCCAACGGGTACTTAGCTTTAGAAGTCTTCGGCGAAGTATTCGGTAGAAGTAATCTCTGGATCCGACCGACCGCACTTGCGAACAGCTTCTGCTTGGGCGCCACGCGGCAAGAAAGACTGAGGAAAATGGCGCCGGCTGATGCTTTATACCCAAGACCAACAGAGATGACGCCGGGTGGAGTGCGACATCAGTCAAGCCGACCCGGACTTTGGAATCCGGCCGACTGAAGGGCTGCCTGACGACAGGACAACCCAGTTGTTATGACTGCAGATGCATCCATGAAGGACATGTGCACTACTACTACTACCACCATTACCTTGGTGAACACACTGGGAGATGTGGTGAAACAACTGCAGGGCTCTGAACTGGAAATGATAGACTCCCAGCAGAAAATGGAGCCATCTCTTGGACTGCTGCTCTACTTTCACATGATAGTAAGCACTTAATCGAGCGCATTCTATCATCCTTCCCCAGAAGAGGCAATATGGATTGAATTGTCACTAGCTGGAATTGTTTTTTTACAAACTCGTTGAGATGACCAATGAGGTCTTGTTTTCCTTGGTACTAAAATGAACTTTAGTCTCCGGATCAAAAGTGGTCTTGCAGAACTGGCTGGATGACTCTTCTAGCAGCTAGGAAATTTCTACTGTTTCTAGTTCTCAATGACTGGATGGAATGTTGGGAATGACTTTCTTCTTAATGGAAGGATAAGAAATGGAAATGGAATAGCTTCTGGAAATTATATTTTGCACTTTTCAACTACTCCAAATCTTTTCAGTTTTTAATACAACAACGAGAAAGGACCCCATTCCTAAGTCTAAGTATAATTAAAGTTCATGAAATTAGCATTGTTTCAAACTTTGATTACAGCCAGAAGTGCTCTTCACAGCACCCGCAATGCGGCCAGTAATGACGACTCCTGCAATTTGTACAGAGTTACATGCATCGGTAACATATCTAAATACAATTGTAGGTTCCTTTTATAAGACCAGTTGCTCCTACAACTACTGGAACTGTCTGGGTATCTTTCTTCCACACTGCTCTTGTTTCTGTTGCAAATCCTGATATTTTATGACTCTCTCTCTGTACGCAAGACACTGTAGTCACTAACTGCAGCGATTTCAATGATCAATGTTACTTTTGTCTTCTTTTTATGGACCACTGTATCTGGTTTTCTCGCATCTAGCTTTTGAACTGTTGGTAATATGTGATCCCATGTGTTGTTGACTTCATTTTCTATGATGCTTTGTAACTCGTGTTTCCAGTGTTTTTCAGCTACTTCAATATTATGTTTGCACAATCCTTAGTGCAACAGTCTTGCCAAATTATTATGCCTTTCAGTATACAAGTTCCTCTGCCATTAGCACATCACAAACAGCAACAAGGTGTTTAACTTGTTTCCAGTTCTGTTTTACAAAACCTACATTTGTCTGTTTCTCTCACATGTTTAATGGACTTTGTAAACCAACGTGTACTTATAGTCCACTATCTTAGCCCACCAATATTAACCTTTAATCTTTTGGTTTGAATTTGCCTCTCCTTAACCATTCCTGCATTCGATCCAGATCAACATGAGGTTGTTCCAGGAGTTTTCTATACTTGCAACTATACTTATGCATTTTCCACATTTCTTGCCTTCTCATCTGATCCTTCACCTTATACTCACTCTCGTTTTTTGGGACATTCAGTTGCCTGATGTTTACCTACTTCCTGTTTGATTTCCATTCCCGTTTGATGCAGATATGCTTCTGCTAGACTAAAAAGGGAGGCCACCTTAGATTTACTCTCATGTTTCAAAACTTTCACTGTGCTTGGGTCTTGTGAAGTCAGCAGATATGTATGCAGTCCCACAACTGCAGATCTATTCATGTAATCAAATTCAGAGGCCCATACCTCCTTTGGAACGAATATATAATCTTGATATGCACTGATTTTTATAAATTTGATGAGCATGAAGCATCCTTCTTGTTTTCAGGTCTAATCTATACAGCAAGTTTTGGGGCCAGTCCATTACTCCAATCAATTACTCCAAAACTAAGTTAGGACAGGAAAAGCAAACCGGTTAACAGCTTGAACTTTGTTCCTAGATGTCAACTCTGTTTTCAGGATTAATTTAAGTCTTCTAAAATATTCCTTACTGAGTTTTATTTGCATTTGTTCATGTTTTATTGCTGACCCTTCATCAATTCCCAAATATTTATGTACTCCCTCTTACTCAAGTTTTTATACCACGTTCTTGTACCAAACTGATGTTTTCTTGGTTCTGCAACTTTCCTGCTTTAAAGGTTGCTTTTACACTTTTATCAAGACCAAATGACAATTTTATATCATCTGAAAAAGTTGACTGCTTGCACTTGTGCTTTCAGATCCTCATCTACTAAGCTATACAGTTTTAAATCATCTACAAAAAGATGAGACGTCTTTACACGTTGTTGCTTTCTGGGAGCCAAATTACAGCCATGACCTAATCTGTCAAGCAGGCAACTTAATGGGTTAAGGGCAAGGCAAAAGGGCAGTGGTGACAGACTCACTGTGGAATATCCCCCTTTGAATTTTTAACCCTGGAATAACAATTTGTCCTTTATCATGCTGCAACTGCAAAAAGGTTTGCCACTGTTCCGTGGTCACTGTGATGTAGTTTCAGTGTAGAGTGTATCTTATACATTTTAAGCACTCTTATCCACTAATGTGGGATACTATTAAATGTTTTTTTTGTAGTCTATCCATGCCACACTTACACTCTTCCACTTTTTACATTTCTCCACTATGACTAACAAATGATCCTTTGTTCCTTATGACTTTCTATTACCACTTTTCTCCACTCCATAATTGAGTTTTCTTCTAAATGACAAATTCTGTCTGCATCAATTCCAGTGTATAGTTCATACGTCGTAGGAAGGCAAGTTATTGGTCTACAATTTTTTGGGTAGCTTTCAGGTTCACTCATGCTGTAACATTGCTTTTCCTGTTAGCCAGGCTGGTGTCTGTTCGGAGTGTGCATATTAACAGTTCTTACTCATGGTTAAATCTTCGTTCAAAGATGTTAATACTTTTAGGCAAACGTTAGACACTGCATCTGGGCCTGTAGTTTTCCAGTTAGAGGCTTTTCTTAACTTTGTTTGCATCTGCGAGTTTTTTTATAATTTGACAGGCTTGTGTGTGCAGAAATAAGCCTCCCCCAACTGCTTCCAGAGTGAAGCAGCCAGGCAACCCTTCAGGAAACAAGGTCTCTCAGTAAAGGGCCCGTGAACGCCCTGGTTATGCAGTCCTCCTCTGCCTTTAGGGAGAAGTTCACTGGGATTTCCTCCACCTTTGTCAAATGAAAGTCAGCCACCAGCAGAATCCTGGTAAGCACAATGACTTAAGAAACCACATCTTTTTCCCAGCTCTCAGATTCCTGGAGTAGAAAACAAAATAGCTTGTTCCTCTACCCGTACACAGTTCCACACCGACACACACAGAGTAAAACACTTGTTTAATACAGATAAAATTCAGTTGAGCACTTTCATCTAATTTATATAGACTTCTTCAGAACAATTCTAAAACAATACTCCATTGCTTAAATACTTTTTTTTTTTTTTTAAAAAAACAAGTAATACGTCATTTGATCAATTAATATTTAAAGTGCCAGTGTGCATATTCAAATAAAACCATCCTTATTTTTGCTTTAATCAAATAATCTTAATAACTTTAATACATTCCTACAATAAAATAATATAAGTACTACTGTTAAATCATTATAAAGTTAATATTGATGAAACTTCTGACTTGTAAAATACACCATTATATATAATTGGAAATTCATTTATATACAATTGCAAATTCCACTTTGCTTCTTTAATTTGCTAAATTCTCTAAGATGGGCTTAATGGATATATGATCATTGAGTCCAGGGGGGGTAGAGGCATTTAATCTGATTTGCCATCTAGCCTCAAGTTCGGCAAGTTTCTTTTTAATGCATCCACCCCTTGGATTCTCCTTGGCCGTATCTAATATACCGAAATAAAACTCATTACAACCATTTGACTGGGCAATGTGTCTCCATAAGGCATTCCTGGTGTCTTGCTTTTTGATATTATAATAATGATCATAAATCCTTTGTCGAAGACACCTATCGGTCTTCCCTATGTAATAACAGGAACACTTCGTACAATAAGCAAGGTAAACTATATGTTTTGTCCTGCAATTACCTTTTTTAAAAGTAATTTTTGTGTGATTTAAGTCATCCAACATAATGCTATTCTTCTTTGTGATGTACCTACATTGGTTACAGGTGCCACAACTGGATGTTCCCCCTGGGACACCTGCTTCCCCATCATTTCCTTTTTTCTTTTCTATCTCATTTTTCATGTTGGCCCCATTCCTGGCCACAAACTTAGGTGCATTTCCTACTATATCTACTAATTTTCTATCAGTCTTAAATATACTCCAATTATTGGAGGAAGAGAATTAGGATCGGAGGCTGCATACGTTATCTCGGGGGCCAAGCCGAAAAGGATACCGCCCAAAAAGACTTGTACCATGGTGCCAAACACCAAACAACAAGGTACTGTTCACATGGAGTGCAATACCGACGTCATCGGTAATAATGCTGGCTGCAATAAGTTTAATTTTAACAAGTTTGTAGTCAACAACTACGACTTTGACTGCAAATGTATTAATGATACAAATGTAGATAATATGGATACAAAAGAGTCGCAAAATGACAGTAATACCTTGAAGGACTTAATTTACAGGTTTGGAAAAAAACTGAAACTCTGTAAAAGTTTGCAAGTGGAGAATGGCTATCTAAAAAAATGTGTAGATACTAATATTGTACCTATGGGGTTAAGATTCTTTAAATACCCTATGGGGATAGAATTGGATGATGAAACTACTATGCAATGTACAAAACTATTTGATGAATTTGGTGTTTCATTTATGCGGTTCATCATCAGTTGTAATGATAAAAAAATATGCACACTATTGAATGAATTAGAGGAATTAAATGACAATATAGTAAATGATTTAATGTATGATGAATATGAAAACAGTATGGATACACAATATATATGGGTGCAGAATCAAGTGGATAAAATATTTGATAGAAAATATAAGAAATTTAATAGGGACTTGGAGCAATATGCCAAGGGTACAGCATACAGATGGGAAACCAGGGGAATTGGAAAAAAATGGATAAATAATGATGGAACGAAAAGGAATAGGAATACTTCTTCCTATAGGCAGAAGTTTAATAGGCCACATCTAAGTAACAATGAAGTTTTTTTAGAAAAAGAGGGCGAATGGGAGTAAGTAAAGACAAAGCACAAACAAACTCACTACCACCAAAGGGAAAATATGGAAGAGCACTTGCAAAAATACAACCTAGGGTGGAAGAGGAAGAGATAGTGAAGGTCAATTCCATTACTAGTAGTTACAAACAATTTCACATTCATACCTATACTGATTTACAACTAAGTAAAGAGCATTTTACACTATTCAGTAAAGGGATGAAATTTGTGCCTGTAAGAAAATTTAATGTAGAGGAGGCAATTATAGATGTAAAAAAATACATTCGAAAGTTAAATTTAGCAGTTTTATACAGTAACAACAAAGATATTAATGTAGCAAAAAGTGAATTTAAGAAAAAGAGTGTATACACCCCCTATTAAATAACACATTGGCCATGTTTGAAAATATAGTGGTGGATGACCTTTACGCTCTCAAGGATAAAGTAAATAGTGACAAAATCAATTATAATATAAACAAAAAAGAAGCTGATACCTTGAAAGAATTGCAAAATAACAAATGGATTAGAATAATGAAGCCCGATAAGGGGGGTGGGGTTGTTATATTTAAACAAGAGGAATATAAAAATAAGATCAATGACATCCTTCTCGATTCAGGTAACTACCTCACATCTTCTAAGAATGAAGTTAATATAGGTTATAATAAAATTAATTTGTATTTGGAAGACTTATTGAGGAAAGGATCAGTGTCGATTTATACAATTATTTGAAGATTGAGAAACCTATTATCAGTACAATAATTGGTATTCCCAAACTTCACAAAAATTTATTGGATCCCCCCTTTCGACCCATAATATCGGGAAGCATGTCTAAAACCTTTAATTTTGGAAAGGTGGTGGATGTTTGGTTAAAACCCATATATAAGTCCATAGAACACATTATTATAGACTCATGGGACTTTTTAGGTCGACTTAAAAATGACATGATATCACCTGGATGTACTTTGGTCACCATTGATGTGGTAGACCTATTTTCCAGTATACCCCATGATGACGGACTATCCAGATTAGAATCCCAGTTGACAAAGGCCAGTCACCTAACATATGATAAGAAATTGTTAATTGTGGAATTTATGGAAATAGTTTTAAAATACAACTTCATTTTATTTGAAGGGGAGTATTACTTACAAAGTAGGGGTACAGCAATGGGAGCGGCATGCGCACCGATTTATGCAAACCTCTATCTGTATGACTGGGAGGAAGAATACATCCTAAACACTAACTGGTATAAACATATGGCATGTTATTATCGGTTCCTGGACGATGTGTTTTTGATATGGATGGGTACCCCTATGGAACTTGAAAACTTTAAGGAATATTTAAATACAAGATGTAGTTGGCTTAAATTTACATTCAACGCTGACAAAAATAAAATAACATTTTTGGATACCCAGATTGAAGTAGTAAACAATAAGATAAAAACGAATATACATAGGAAGGAAACTTTCAGCAACAGCTATTTACATTATTCGAGCTGTCACCCCTCTAGTCAAAAAAGAAGCATAATTAGGGGTCAATGTATAAGAGCAGCTAGGATGACCTCAGACTATGCTGACTTTAATAGAACTGAGGAAAATAGCTGATATGTTCCTTCAGAGAGGTTATCCTAGGTGGTTAGTAATGGATGTAACTGAATATGTAAAGAAAGAATGGGGTAAAAAATATACACCCCTTTTAGGTGCAGGACCCCTTAGGGAGCAAAACAACAAAAAAGAAAAGGCTACGGAAGAAGAAAGTGTAGAATACAATAGAGCCTGCATAGTACAATATACTCCATGGAATAGAGAGGTAAAGAATATCACCAATAATTGGAGTATATTTAAGACTGATAGAAAATTAGTAGATATAGTAGGAAATGCACCTAAGTTTGTGGCCAGGAATGGGGCCAACATGAAAAATGAGATAGAAAAGAAAAAAGGAAATGATGGGGAAGCAGGTGTCCCAGGGGGAACATCCAGTTGTGGCACCTGTAACCAATGTAGGTACATCACAAAGAAGAATAGCATTATGTTGGATGACTTAAATCACACAAATTACTTTTAAAAAAGGTAATTGCAGGACAAAACATATAGTTTACCTTGCTTATTGTACGAAGTGTTCCTGTTATTACATAGGGAAGACCGATAGGTGTCTTCGACAAAGGATTTATGATCATTATTATAATATCAAAAAGCAAGACACCAGGAATGCCTTATGGAGACACATTGCCCAGTCAAATGGTTGTAATGAGTTTTATTTCGGTATATTAGATACGGCCAAGGAGAATCCAAGGGGTGGATGCATTAAAAAGAAACTTGCCGAACTTGAGGCTAGATGGCAAATCAGATTAAATGCCTCTACCTCCCCTGGACTCAATGATCATATATCCATTAAGCCCATCTTAGAGAATTTAGCAAATTAAAGCAAAGTGGAATTTGCAATTGTATATAAATTAATTTCCAATTATATATAATGGTGTATTTTACAAGTCAGAAGTTTCATCAATATTAACTTTATAATGATTTAACAGTAGTACTTATATTATTTTATTGTAGGAATGTATTAAAGTTATTAAGATTATTTGATTAAAGCAAAAATAAGGATGGTTTTATTTGAATATGCACACTGGCACTTTAAATATTAATTGATCAAATGACGTATTACTTGTTTTTAAAAAAAAAAAAAAGTATTTAAGCAATGGAGTATTGTTTTAGAATTGTTCTGAAGAAGTCTATATAAATTAGATGAAAGCGCTCAACTGAATTTTATCTGTATTAAACAAGTGTTTTACTCTCAGTGTGTGTCGGTGTGGAACTGTGTACGGGTAGAGGAACAAGCTATTTTGTTTTATAGCTATTCCTGGAGTAGGATCTCTGAGGTACAGAAAAATGGATGCCTACTACAGAGGGAGTCTTACCAACCTGCTGGCTCCTGGTCAAAGTGTCTTTTACTTTTGGTCCAAAAAGTATGGAATCATATGGGGCACTGATGAATGACATTTTGAAGCCCATCACAAAGATGCATATAGGTATGCTGTCCTACTGTAAGACCTGTGCCTGCTGACCTGGGTTAAGCAATTAGCTGCATTAGAAATGAGAAGCATGACTACATCAGAAGTTGACTGCAGAGTTAATAGCTAGGAGTCCAGTCTTTTGGAAGCCTGCAGGCAAAACTCCAGAAAGACTTGGAAATTTCTCTGGTCAAATCCTGCTGAAATTCTATGAGATGAGCTATATAGTTCACTGATCTGAGTACAAAAGGTCACTGACAAGTCTGGCCATTTCCAAAACCTTTGTTAACTTTTTTAAAGGAGTTTTTAATTTTAATTTATAAGATATGTCTTCAAGAAATATTTTTGGTTTCATTTACGAAAATGGAAACCTATAAAGGATTATTTAAAAGGGAATTTCGCTTTAAGTAAGGTGCAACAGCTGATTTTTGGTGCCAGTTTTTGTAATTTAACTACATTCACAGCTGACAGATAATGTTCTGATGAAGCTCACATAGTGAGTGAAAGCACTTAACCATTCAAGCTTGTGTATACATTTCTATTTTCTTGTGTTTTTGTGTCCGCAATAAAATAGTATTTTTCGAGGAGGTGGTGCACTTCTTGGTCACGTCCTGGCTACATTCTAGTTGTCGGTTTGGAGTGTTTTGCCTGGATTCATTTCCAAAACCTGTCCAATGCCCTAGACTCCCAGTTAGGGGAATGGACACAGGAATTCACTTCAAACAATTACTTTTTTGTGGCTGCTAAATCCATGGCATCCACTAGTGGACCTTTACAGATATGCCAAAATCTTAACTAGTTTTTTGGAAATGGGCTTCACCACATCAGGGTCCTTCCAAGCCCGTTCCATCATAAGACTGACTAGTGGGTCAATAGACAGTACCACCTAGGATGATGCTGAGCCGGAACTGAAGGCTTCTAAAAATACAGATTCATCTAGTGATATTGCATGATCTAGTTGGGGTTTAAGTAGAGCCAAACTAGGAGAAAGCGTCATCTTTGGCCAAGTCCAAAACCCTTTCAACAACAAAGGCCATATCTGCAGCTGGAACCAAATATCTCCCTGGATCCAAAGGTGGCAAGAGAGCAGGCTCAACTTTGACCAGTCTCAGCCCACAAGTTGATCTTGGGCCTGGGCTATCTAGTGCTGATGCACCAATAGTGGGAGAGCGCGCTCAGAGAACCTTCAGGTCTAACCATCCTCCTGAACACGGCACCGACTCAATAGCTCTGAGTCCCTTTCCCAATCCGAAGATATCAGGGTAGAGAGAGAGGGAAACTACTAGTTTAAAAGTTGACTGAACTGTAACTGCCAATCAAAATGTTTCAGGATTAATCAGATCCAAAACTGTCATAACCAAAGGACGGGACACAACAGGCGAAAAGTGGAGGGGTACTTCAGCTGAAGATCGGTACGTTCTCTGAGGACAGTAACAAAAGAATCCCAAGCTGGATATGAATCCTCAAGAACTGTACTCTACTAAGCTCAGAGACAACTGAGTAGAGGAAGCCGCTGATAAAGACCTGGAATATCTCCTTTCTTGCAAAACTGGAGAATCTAATCTTGGGCTCACCAGTTCTGATGATTAGGAGGAGATTGACAGGACCAAGATGCTGTCGGTTCTCACCTCCTAGCCATCTCAGATAGTGGTAGGACTAGTAGTGACAGAGCCAAGGAACATTTGCTGGCAGAAGAAAGAGATTTGTCCTTTCCTTTTTTTTTCTACTTTTCTCTCTCCTTATCTTAGGACTTTTAATAAGACCCAGCTCTGTCCTATTTCTTAGCAGCGGAGGCAGAAGAGGAAGGCCCAGACACCAAGGTCCCTGGAGACGGAGGAGACCCCTCACCACTAACTTGTCACATTGAGCTTGCTAACTCTAGCACCAAATGAAGCACACAACTTTACATTCTGAATCCAGAAGGGGACAGCCCAGACAATACATACACAAACTGAGGCTCATGAAGGGGCAACTTGTGCCCACACTCAGTTCACTTTCTGAAGGCTTGTTGCCAAAAACTATCTTACCCAAAAACACAACAAATCCAGTAAAAAACCTACCTTAACTCTATATCTGAACACAATATCCAAGATACACCATCAAACACACCAACTTACTATCTCACTGAAAGATTATGTAACGAAGCACCATCTTAACCATATATCTAAAAAAGCCATTAACACTAACTTCTATCTTAGAAAGTTTTATCTGACAAATATTGCCCAACTCCAGAGAAATCTCTCTCAGAAGAGGAAGACTAAGGGGGAAAAGGTTTTAGAAACTATCAGAACTTGAAATTTTACCTGAAAATGCTGAAGGATATGACAGCCCTTGTAAACTAGTCTGAAGTCTTCAAGTAGCAAGCAAGATCTGAGGTATTAGATTAGAGTTCATGGAAATATGGGCAGGGGAGGAATCAGAGACCCAGAAAGTATAGTTGTGTACACTTACCATAAATGTAGATGTTGGAGTGTATTCACTGTTGCAGTCATTACATTTGGGTTATCTGCTTGCAGTAGCCCTCAGTCGGTCTGATTAACAAAGTATTGGGTCCTGCATCGGTTGCTGTCAATTCTTCCATGACGTCAGGGGTATAAAACATGGAGCCAACACCATTACATCAGTTTTTCTTGCCCCAGATGTCAGGTGCCCCCTTAATGGGAAGCAATTAAATCTATAATACAAGGATATACCTCCAACAAAAAAACAAATAATCTGAAAAGCTTTTTGAGCATAGTGAGAATTGAGGTATAGCCAAAAGAAGAAAGGGGGCTGGAGGGAGGGTAACCAGGACTGCAACAGTGAATACACTTTAACATCTACATTTATGGCAAGTGTACACAACTGCACTATGTTCTTCGTGTTTCACTGTTGCAGTCATTACATTTGGGTAGATTCCCAAAGCTAAGGTTGGGTGGAGTAATTTACAAGGAATTAGGACCAGCTATAAGGCCCTGCAAGACTGCAGTGGCAAAACCAGCTCTGGATTTAGAGAAAATTGGCAAATGATAATACTTGGTGAAAGTATGCACAGAACTCCAGGTAGCAGCTTCTAGGATGTCCCTTGTAGGGACACCCCTGAGAAAGGCTGTAGAGGTAGATGCAGCCCTGGTTGAATGGGGTCGGATGCACTGTGGGATAGGTTTTCAATGGTGCTTATAACAGAAATGAATGCAGTGGCCTATCCATTTTGAAATGGTTTGCTTTGAAATGGCTTTCCCTTCTGTCCCTGCAGCAAATGCCACCAGCAGTTGTTCAGATTTCCTTTGAGGTTTAGTCCTGTCCAAGTAGAATCTAACTTGTCTGTGCACATCTAAGGACTGCAGTATCCGTTCCCCTTTGTTCTGTGCGTTAGGAAAAAAGGTACGCAAATGAATGGACTGATTAAAAGTCACACTGGATAACACCTTGGGCATGAAGGAGGGATTGGTTCTGAGGGATACCCTGTCCGCAAGAAAGATGATGAAAGGCTCCACTGCCATAAGGGCCTGTAATCTGTAATTCAGATACCCATCTTGCAAAAGTGATTGCTAAAAGAAAAGCTGTTTTCCAGGAAAGGAATTTTAAATCTGCAGTAGCAGCTGGCTCAACAGGAGGAAGAGAGTTTCTCCAAGACCAAGTTAAGGTCCCAGGCTGGAGTTGGAGCTCTCCTGGGTGGTCTTAAATTTTTGGCTCCTCTGAGGAACTGCTTGGGCAGTGGGTGAGAGAAGAGGGGAGGCTCTGTGCTATAATGAGCTGAAGTGGCTGAGGCATGGATTTTGATGGAGGAAAAGGACAAGCCTTTATGAAGCTTCTCAAATATAGCAGAATCAGAGGTAAATTGGGCACTGCTGCGCTCATCCCTTGAGATTGGTTCCAGGTACAATCTTTTCCATTTTGCACCATAGGATTTTCTAGTACTAGGCCTCCTACCCTCTAAAATGATATCCATCACTGATTTGCTGAGGGGTGGTAAAGGAGAGATTAGGTAAGTACCCAGGCTGCTAGGTTCAGGGTTTGCAGCTGAGGGTGCAGAAACTGGTTCTCCTGTTGAGACAACAGGGAAGGAAGTTTGAGGCAGGTGCCATGGGGCCAAGTGTGACACACTGCGCAGGAGGGGGTACACCAGTGTTGTCGTGACCAGTCTGGTGACATTAAGATCGCCCTTGGCTTGTCCTGATTGATCTTTAGTAGTACCTTGGAGAGCAGAGGCAGAGAAAGAAAGGCATAAACTGATAGCTTTTTCCAGCTGAAGGACAGAGCATCCACTTTCCAAGCTAGTTTCTGGGGAATCCTTGTGCAAAATTTGTCCAATTGATGGTTCTAGGGGGAGGCAAAAAGGGTTATATCTGGACTTCCCATTTGTTTAGTTGAAGAAAGCAAACCTGTCTCCTGAAGGGTGCCTTCAAAAACACAATCAAGCAGGTATCAAGAGAATATATTAGAGGCAGACCACCACGATAATATCCAAAGTTTGTATTCCACACAGAAAATGAGCGCTTTCGCGTGTGACAAAACACGCTTCTTCAGATCTACTATACACATTTCCTTAACAGCTTTATATATACTGATGATAAAGCAATTAACCTACTCATCACTGTTAATCACAGAACAGAATAAAACAATTAATCAATTAATACATCAATCCAAATAATCAGTCAACAGCACAAAACTAGTGAAAAAACACTAGTATTTCCAAATATAGCAGCATGTATATTGAAACAAGCATCTAAAAGATCTAGAAACCATTTATATAAATGCATTTAGCAACTGTACAAAAAGTATATATATATATATATATATATAAAATTCATAAGTGTGTGTATGTATATATATATATATATATATATATATATATAAAACTATATAAATACGTAAATGAAAATACAAGTATAAGAACTATACAAACACAAAATGCAAGTATGAAAATACAAGTATAAAAACATATAATCTTGGATGCACATAAATGAATAAAAATAAAAATATATACAGAGATATATACTCAAAGTTTATATAAATTCATCAATATAGCTTAGTAGCTTCAAGGAAATCTCAGCAGACTAAATATTATGGGGTAGGGCCCAAAACTCATCGGAATAAATACATCTTAAGTGCATCATAATAAATAAGCATTTATGTATGTATAGACATAAATATAGCTTAAATATAATCATCTAAGTGGTCTCTGTATATAAAGTCAAAAACCACCAAAAATTAAAAATCAAAATCACCAAAAAAGGTGAATAAACAGATATGAGTGTACAAATATTCATATCAAAATGTCAAGATAAAAATTAAAATATCTAGACACCCTATTAACATCAGTTATTACTTAATGCTCATCTTCGTTCTAGCCTCCCATTTGTTTGTCAACATGTTGAAAATCCTTGGTTCCAGTTTCCACTTGTGTGGGTCCATGAGGTTTCTGCTTAGTCCATCTGCCAGTGTATTTAGTTTTCCTGGCAGGAATTGAGCTTGTAGACTCCCTTTGGTAGCTCAAGTCTGTGTTCCACAATGCCATGGCTAGTCTGCAGAGGGGGTAAGAATGGGTACCTCCCTGCTTGTTTAACTACCACATGACCTTGGTGTTGTCCATCTTTACCATTAGTTGTCCTGGAAGAATGTGGTCCTTGAAGGCTGTCAGAGCATTCTGTACAGCTAACATTTCCTCTTGATTTATGTGTAGGTGCATTTGACTTGGGTTCCATTTGCCCTTAATGCACTTCCCTGCCAGGTGAGCCCCCCATGCATAGTCTGAGGAGTCTGTTGTCAAGGTTTGGGCGGCAGGGGGTAATGTGAATGGTAGTCCCTTGTTTTGGTGGCAGGCCTCTGCCCACCAAAGGAACTCTAGGCGTAGGCAGGATACGATAGGAATCATTGTTTCTAGATCCTGTGAATGTTGACACCATAGGCTTTTGAGATACCACTGCAGTTCCTCATATGTAGCCTTGCATATGGAATTAGAAGAATGCAGGAGGTCATGAACCCAAAGGCTTGCACAGTATTTGTCTTGCAGATAACTGGGTTTTTGTGACCACTTGTTTGAAGTAGGTTGTCAAAAGAATCAGTTTCTCTGGCGTGAGGAAAGCCATCTGGGAAGTTGTATTCAAACTTGCTCCCAGGAATATAATTTGTTGACAGGATACCAGGTGTGATTTATTTTCGTTTATGGTGTACCCCAGACAAATCAGTACCCTTTGAACAAAGGCCAGATGATTCAAAAGTATGTCCTGGCTTTCTGCCTAAATTAGACAATCGTCCAGGTATGGGTATATATGAATATTTCTTTGCCTGCAGAATGCAATGACTGGAGCTAGGCACTCTGAATATCCTGGGCTCAGTAGATAAGCCAAAGGGCAGTGTAGAGAACTGATAGTGCATGTAAGCCTGCTTTGAAGCATAGGTATAACTTCTGCAAGACTCCATGATAGGGATGTGCAGGTATGCTTCTTTTAAGTCTAGTGTTGCCAACCATGCATCTTTGCCTAGCATAGGAAGCAGCTTGAATTTTGGAATCACCAGAAAGGTATTTAGAGTAGAAAGGTCCAAGAAAGAATGCCATATATTGCCTTTTCTGGGTACCAGAAAAAGTCTCGAATAGAAACCCTGTCCCTTTTCTTCTTCTGGTACTAAATGAATAGCCCCATGCTTGAGAGAGTACTTGATTTTGGGGCTCTGCCCACTGATTTGGGGGTAGATCTGGCCACCTGCTTGGTGTTGGTAAGCTGTGGAAGTGAACTCTGTATCCTTGGGACACTATTTAAAACCCATTTGTCCTGGGTACTGAGTTCACAGTTTTTGGCCTGCAGACCAATCTTTCCGCCTAAAAGAGCATTCAGTTGTAAAGTGCTTGGAAATTTTAAAAGCAAGTCATTGAGACAGTTTTCCATAGGGGGGAGTCTTACTACTCCCAGATTTGGGTGCAGAAACTCCCTACTGCTTAGTCTTGCGTGTTTCTTGGGACTGAAACCTGGGGTTTCTGCTGTGTCTGCGTTTGGCTTGAGAAGACCTGGAAGGGGCTGGAAAGGACCAATTCTTAGAGGGCCAGTGCCTATTAAATCTAGGAGGCTGAACTTGTAAGAAATCTTTAACAGTTTGCATAGATTTAGCTTCATCTTCCATCTTTTTAAGAACTTCCTCAGCCTTGTTGCCAAACGGGCAGTCCTGATTTAAAGGAGCATCCAAAAATTTAGCTTTAACATGATCAGGCAAAGACTGCTTTTTAAGCCAAGCATACCTTCTGAGCACAGACCCAGTAACAGCAGCCCTGCAAGAGGCCTCTAATGAATCAAATCTACACTGCAAAGTATGTTTTCCAATCTGCTCAGCAGAAAGCATTAAATCCTGTAATTCTTTATTTTCCACACAGTCAGAAATCAACATTATTTTCTGTTAAGCAAGCAAAATAACATGTTGCTGATACTTTAACATATGAAACTGGCAGTTTAAAGCTCTAATGGCCAAGGTTGCAGAAGTGTAAACCTTCTTAACCCATCCATCCAGCGCCCTGAAGTGTCTATCAGAAGGGGCAGGATTTTTAGCAGTAGAAGCTTTAATGCCCTTGGGTCCCTGGGAAATGGTCTCTGGATCTGCAATAGGATTTTTAAAAAGGAACTTGTGTTAATCAAGAACCCTGTAATACCGGTCAGGTTTTCTGGGAGCAGGAGGCAAAGAATCAGGGGCCAAACTAGATTCGGAAAAAGCAACAATGCCTAGTACAGTATGAATAGCTAAAGGCCTATGCTGGGGCAGGAGTAAGAAATCCCTAAGCCTCTTTGAATTAGAAAAATCCTGGCTTTCCCAGTAGAAATGCTCACTCAGAGTCTAAGGTTTCACCAAAAGAAAAATCCTCTGGAGGGGAAGCAGAGGGAATAGAGCCCTCTGCATCAGAATCCTCATAAGTAGATAAGGACAAATCCAGATCAGAAGAACCAGAAAAATCAGAATGTTGGACAGAATATTCATAAACAACGTCAGTCCTAGGCCTTTTAGAAGGGGGGGGGGGGCTTCCCCTGATTACAGTTATAAGATCTTCAGCCATTCTTATTTGTTTTTTATGCATAGAGGCATGAGCATGCGGCCTGGGCGTCGTCTTTTTTAAGGCATGGTTCGAGTTTTAGGCCTAAATGAGGGAAGCATCTGTTTAATATGCAAGCCCGTAGACCTGAATACACCCTCAGAAGCTGCTGCCTGCACAGCTGCTCTGGACATATCAGAGGTAGAGACATCCGCAGGTTCCATAGTTGAAGCATCTCGTGGCATAATGGACTCCAAATGGGTCTCAGTAGAGGCCTGCGAATCAGAAGTAGCGGGTATTAGGGGCTGCAAATGCGCCTCACTGAGTACCGGCGAACTAGCGACTGGCTTAGAAGCGTAGTCAGCAGTTTTGGACCTCGGCAGCCTTCTCTGTCTTTATCTTTGCGTTTTTTCGGAATCCCGGTAGTTGGATGGCTAACCGAAGACATTTCTGGATAATTAAACAGAGAACCAAAATATTTAGAGGTAAAAATATACAGACGACGGATAGTGCACTGATTAAATAAAGCAAAAAACCGACAGCAAGGTACGCCGTGGTCAGGGCCTAGGCAAGGCATACAGAACGAATGGTATGAATGAAAATCTTTATGAGATATTTGCTTTCCACTAGTAATGCAATTAATAACTTTTACGGACATTGATAAGGAGCAAGAAAGTTTCCCCAGTGGGGTACTTGGCTTTAGTTGAAGACTTCGGTTCTGAAACTCAAAAACAAAAATTTCAGGAGTCAGCCAACTGACACTTGTAAACTGCTTCAGGCACCGCACGGCAAGAAAGACTAATGTAATGGAGTCAGACGCATGTTTTATACCGCTGGCAACCTGACGTCATTGAAGAAGGGACAGCAACCGACGCAGGACCCAAGACTTTGTTAATCAGGCCGACTGAGGGCTACTGCAGGCAGATAACCCAAATGTAATGATTGCAACAGTGAAACACGAAGAACATGTGGAAGCTTCAAATTTGGTGCAGCTGTCAGATAACATGTCCCATATGTTGACTCAGATTAAAAAAGACAACATTGGATCCATTGCCATCTGGATCAAAATGGAGTCCAACCACAATTTTAAGTGTCCCCTTTAATTTTACAAGAATCATGGATATCAGTGGAAAGGGAGGAAAAGTAGAGAGGAACATTCCCTTCTCATTCATGGAAATGAGAAAGCATCTCTTCCAGGCCTCTTTACAAGGATTCCTAGAGCAGAATTTATTTTTAAGTAACTGTTCTGAAAGGAGGCAAACAAATCTATTTGAGGTGTTTCCCCATTGTTAGATAAATTCTTAGAAGACCAAAGAATTAAGTTTCCATTTGTGTGGGTGAGCCCTGGTGCTGCTGAGCTTGTCTGCAATGAAGTCTTACCCTGATGGAATGCATGAAGCTTGAACAGTCAAAATGAGCTAAGCTGCTAGTAGTATGCAAAGACTTAACATCTCCCCACAAATTTATGTACCACGTCAGTGATTATGTGGTTGTACATCTGCACAGGGCATGGGGAACAGAAATGATTAAAGGCCTTTGATGCATTGACAACTGCCAACATTATAGATATTTATGTGCTTCTGTCTGCAGGGTCCCCAGTTTGTACTTTTACCCCTTTTGAAACTGCTCTCCTCACCAGGTCTGAAGCTTTGTGAGTACTGACTGCAGAGGGGTTAGAAGGGAGAGTGGAAGACCTGGTCTGCAAGCAATCTGCTCTACCCATCATCCTATCTGCCTCTTTACAGCCCTATACCTGGATTTGAAAAGAAAGGTTATAGATTCACAGGTACCATTGTATTTTACTCACCTGTTGCAGATGCATGGTTTTGAGTGGAGAAACTCAAAAAACTGCTGTAATACATCTCCATTGTCTAGAGGAAGAAAGGATCTTTCCAAGGCAGAGCCCAACAAACACCCCCAGGAAAAACACTCTTGAGAAGATAAGACTTTTAAATGTCTATTTGAAAACCCAGATTGGGTAGAAGTTTCAGAATAAAGTACAGTTTTGTACCTACCATAAATGTAGATGTTCGAGGATTCCATTGCTGCAGTCCTGACTATTGGGTATAGTCCAGTCGGCCCGAATACCAGAGCAGGGTACCATGACCATATCCTCAGTCTTTGCCCCAGATGTCAGAAGACCCTAAAAAGACAAGTCCCAAAAAACCTGCACCAAAAACATGTACAATATATACAACAATATATACAAAAATATAAGCATGTAAACTCACCTGCACCTAACTACAGAGGGAAGGAGGCAGCAATGGAATCCTCGAACATCTACATTTATGGTAGGTACAAAACTGTACTATGTTCTTCCTTCCATTGCTGCAGTCCTGACTATTGGGTAGAATCCCAAAGCAGAGGTAAGGGAGGCTGGCAAATTATAAGGAAGTAGGAGCTGACAACATGCCTTGCAAAACAGCTGTGGCAAAACCAGCCCTAGACTTAGAGTAGATAGGAAGGTGATAATGCTTAGAGAAAGTATGTACTGAACTCCAAGTAGCTGCTTCCAAAATATCCCTAGTTGCCACCCCCCTTAGAAATGCTGTTGAAGTGGCAGTAGCCCTAGTGGAATGAGGCCTAATCCCAGCTGGAATCTCCTTGCCATGATGGGAATAACAAAATGCAATGCAAAAGCCAATCCACCTAGAAATAGTTTGTTTTGACACAAGCTTGCCCTGTGAACTTAAAGCAAAAGAAACAAACAACTGCTGAGACTGCCTGAAATCCTTAGTCCTGCTTAAATAATAAATTGCCTGTGTACATCTAAAGTGTGCAAAATCTTTTCCTTTATTTTGGGGTCTGCATAAAAAGTAGGCAAATGAATAGTTTGGTTTAAAGCCACACTAGAAACCACCTTAGGCATAAAGGAAGGATTAGTACGTAATGATACCCTATCCTTATGGAAAATCAAAATGGCTCTACTGCCATAAGGGCCTGCAACTCAGACACCCTTCTTGCAGAAGTAATAGCCAACAGAAAAGCAGTCTTCCATGACAAGTATTTCAATTCAGCAGTAGCCAGGCTCAAAAGGTTGTAGAGTAAGTTTTCCAACACAAAATTGAGATCCCAAGCAGGAGTAGGAGCTCTACGTGGGGGTCTTATATTCTTTGCCCCTCTAAGAAACTGCTTAAACAAAGGATGCGAAAACAATGGTGGGTCACAATCATAGTGAGCTGAAATTGCTGCAGCATGAATCTTAATGGAAGAGAAGGACAAACCTTTGTCCAATAACTCAGTAAGATATTGAAGAGCCACACTCAAATTAGGCTCAGAAACCTGCAAATCCTTTGCTGTACTCCAAAATAAAAATCTCTTCCATTTTCTTTCCTTGTACTAGGTCTTCTAGCTTCCATAATCACATTTAAAACTTGTTGAGGAAGTTGAGACCTGTTGTGTTTCAACACAGAATATGCCAGGCTGTTAGATGAAGAGAGTGAAGCTTGACATTGAGCAGATGACCATCCTTCTGAGATAACAGATGAGGAATCAGAGGTAAAGGCCATGGAGACTTCCTTACCAGACTCCGTAGTAGTGGGTACCAGTGTTGCAGAGGCCAATCTGGAGCTATCAAAATCATCCTTGGCCTGTCTTGTCTGACCTTTAATAGTACCTTTGGAAGAAGAGGCAGAGGAGGAAAGGCATACACATGAAGGTTTTTCCAACTGAAAGACAGAGCATCCACTTTCCAAGCTGTGTGATGAAACCCCTTTGTGCAATACTGTGGCAGCTGGTGGTTTAGTGGAGAAGCGAACAGATCTATGTCTGGAGTCCCCCATGACACTATCAATTTTTGAAATACATGAAGATCCAGTTTCCACTCGTGGGGATCCATGATTTGTCTGCTTAACACATCTGCTAAGGAGTTCTGTGCTCGGCAGAAACCTTGCCTGAAGAGTTAGTTGCAAATCTCCCATAAAATCATTGCTTGCCTGCATAGAGGATAAGAATGTGTTCCCCCTTGCTTGTTGATGTACCACATGACAGTTGTGTTGTCTGTTAGAATCAACACCTGCCCTGGAAGAAGTAACTCCTTGAAAGCCCTTAATGCAAACTGGACTGCTAACATCTCCTTCATGTTGATATGTAGATGCTGTAGTCTGGCAGGCCACTTGTCTTGTATCCACTTTCCATTTAGATGAGCTCCCCAAGCAATGTCCGAGGCATCTGTCGTTAAAATCTGACTCGCCTCTGCCCGGGTCACAGAGAGTCCCTTGTTTAGGTGACATTCCTGAGCCCACCACAAAAATTTCTTTTGAATGCAAGGTATTATTTGAATGACAGTGTCCAAATCCTGGCAGTGCTGTGTCCATACATTTTTGAGATACCATTGTAGCTTCCTCATATGCAGTTTGGCATTGGGAAGCACCAGAATACAAGATGCCATGAACCCTAATGCTTGAAGGACTGTCCTTGCAGTCAGCACGGACTGATGAGATAGTTGATGGAAGTAAAGTGATAGACTCTTTTGTTTGTCCGGGGTTAAAAGGCCATCTGGCTGCTGTATTCAGTCTCACACCCAGAAAGCACATGTCTTGAGAGGGTACTAGACTGGACTTTATTTAGGCATCTTAGCACTGCTATGACATATTCCAGATGCTGTAGAAGGTCTTCCTTTTCTTGAGCCAGAATCAGGCAGTCGTCCAAGTAAGGATAGATTTGAATTCCTTGAAGCCTGAAGTAAGCTATCACTGGAGCCAGAACCTTTGTGAATACTCTGGGCAGTGGATAAGCCAAAGGGCAATGCAGAGAACTGATAATGAGAATTTCCAGCTCGAAACCGCAGATATTTCCTGCAAGTTAGCCTTATAGGCACATGAAGGTAAGCTTCCTTGAGATCTAAAGTTACCATCCAGTGATCTTTGCCCAGCAGAGGTAAAAGCTGTTGTAACGTCAACATCTTGAACTTGGGAATGTCCAGAAAAGTGTTGAGGAGAGATAAATCCAAAATTGGTCTCCGGTACTAGGAACAGGCGAGAATAAAATCCTAGGCCCCTTTCTGATACAGGGACTGGCTGAATGGCCCCCATCTGGAGTAACTGAGAAACTTGCTTGTGAACCTCTTTTCTTTGTGGAGGAGGAACGTCTGGCATGCCTTTGAAAGGGGGCATTGTATGGAAATAAAATCTGTAACCGTGGTGAATGATATCCAACACCCATTTGTCTTGAGTAATTAAATCCCAATTTTCTTTGAAAAGAGACAGTCTTCCCCAAAGGAGCTGCCAGACGAGAATCTACTGGCAGCTGAAAAGACAGGTCATTGGGTCTGTTTACGAAAAGACTGACCCCTGCCCTCACCAGAAGTCTGAGCAGGAGAACTCCCTGTTCTAGGCCTAAAAGAACCTTGAGCCCTGCCCCTACCACGTCTAGACCTACCCCTAGACTGGAAATCATAAGCAGGATATGTCCACCCCTTAGCAGGCCAATTTCTACTAAACTGCACCTGCAAAAATCTTTAACAGTTTGCATAGACTTAGCTTTGTCCTCCATTTTCTTTAAAACTGCTTCCACAGGCGATCCAAACAACACATCAGACTGTAAAGGAGCATCCAAAATCCTTGTCTTAACATGCTCAGCTAAATTCTGATCCTTCAACCAGGCATGCCTGCGAAGAACAGAACTAGTAGCAGCCACCCTCGAGGAGGCCTGTACAGCATCAAAACCACATTGCAAAGAATGCTTACCCACTTGTTCAGACACATGAACCAAATCCAGCAACTCTTTACACTCAATACCTTCCGCCAAAGCATCCACCTTAGATTTTAATTGTGAAAGAAGATAATTCTGATATTTTAGCATGTGAAACTGACAATTCAATGCTCTCATGGCTAGAGTGGAAGAAGTATACACTTTCTTTCCCCACCTATCCAAAGCCCTTGCCTCTTTATCAGTGGGAACAGGATTTTAACCACAGAAGCTTTAACACCTTTAGGCCCTTGAGAAATAGTTTCTGGCTAGGACTCTTAAACAAATACTTATGAGCGGGCACCCTATAATACCTATCAGGTTTAACAGGAGCAGGAGGCAAAGAGTCTGGGTTCAGGAAGCCTCTGCAAAACATCTTCCACCACATTCAACACAGGAGGAATAGCAATCAGAGTAATCCTGGCCTTCCCATTTAAAGTGCTCCCTCATGGAATGCAGAGTCTCTGAAAATGAGAAATCCTCAGGAGGAGAATCATCCACATCAGAATCAGAATAAGTAGGATACTCCTGCAAGTCTTCCAGAAGACTCTGAAGCCTCTGAACACTGTTCAAAACTATCAAACTCGGTTCCTAGGCCTCTTATCAGGCGGGGCATAGAACCTCTAATCATAGTAATCAAATCTTCTGCCATTTTAAGCATGTGTTTCTTAGGTACAGAACCAAATGCTAGGAGAAGCCCCACTGAAGCTGAACTAGGCCTACCTCTCAAAGAAGTTTTGGCAACAGAAGGAGAGGCTCTAACTACCTTGGGAAGAGAGGGAAGAACAGTTATCTGAGAAGCCCCTCAGCCTGGCCTACCTCCTGAGAGGCACATCCTGTAACAGTAAGGTTTCTGCCTGAGACTCCATGGAAACTCCTGGCAAAACCTCTGGCTCCACTGAGCCTTCTAAAGAACCGGCGTCCGGGACTGCGGTTCATCAACCCTAGGCTTCGCTGTTTTGTCCTGCGCTCATCCGGCGGCATTTTATAATAAACACTAACCTGGCACAGTCTAACCTCCTCTTAATAGTGCGTTTGTTAAACCTAGCACAAGAGCGGCAACCAACAACGCGTGCTCAGGCCCTAAACAAGGTATACACAAGGTATGATAATCCCTATGAGGTATCTGTTTCCCACAAGAAATACAGTTATTCACTTTTTCTGACATCCGGTTAAATACTGAGGCAAGAAAAACCAAAATGTTAACTCTGTTTCGGTCTGAAACAAATATTTCAGAACGCCAACCTGCACTCGCAAAACTGCTTCTGCATCGGACCATGCGGCAAAAGACTGGGGATATGCTCTGGTATTCGGGCCGACTGGACGCGGACTATACCCAATAGTCAGGACTGCAGCAATGGAAGACGAAGAACATCTGTTAAAGACGTTCACCAGCTCAAAAAAATCTGCGAAGATAAATGTCCAAATATGGAAAATGTTAATGCTCTGATGTCTGCAGTAAGCAATGACTAGAGCTAGGCATTTTGTAAATACCCTTGGTGCACTAAGTCCAAAGGGTAATACCGAACTGATAATGTAAGCCAGATAGAACAAATCTTAAAACACCCCAAATACCCTGCATAGATTCAGCCTTACAATGAAAGCTAGATCAGTGGTATGATCCTGAAACATCATGAACTTAGGAAATTTCACAAAAGGTATAGAAAAGAAAGATCCAGTATAGGCCGCCAGGTTGTTTCAGTTTTGGGCAAGTACAATTTTATCTACTTACTATAAATGTAGAGGTTTTGAGAGTCTTCCATGTTCCAGTCATTACTATATAGATTTTCATTGCTGTAATAGCCCTTGGCTGGCCCGAGTAGCAGAGATTAAACCCTCTTTCTGGGCTGGCAAACACTCTACACCTGAAGTCTGGATGCCTGGGCATAAGGGTCATCTGCCAGTGTAATCCAGTGCAATCATACAGGTCTTTCTTGCTCCCACAAAAGAAGCATCCCAACCAGAAGCTCCAGGCCCACAGCACAATGCACTCAAAGGGTGCAGTATTCAAGAGAAGAGACCCTAAAGATCTAATGAGAATGTGACAGAGGAAGGAGCAGGGTGGTCCACTCCAACCTCTAAGCATGAGAGAGGTGGAGGGAAAGAATGTACTGCAAATGTGAAGAGATACCAACATCTACATTTATGGTATGCAAATGCAACTGTACTATGTTCAGAGTTTCACTGTTGAAATAATTATCAAATGGGAGGATTCCCAATGCTGAGAAGGAGGGAGGCTGCAAGAAAAAGGTTACTTTAAGCAGAGGCTAGAATGTCCTGCAAGACAGCAGGAGCAAATCCAGCCCCGTATCTAGAGAAAATGGGAAGATTATAATTTGGTAAAGATGTGGAGAAAGGACCAAATGGCAGCCTCTAAAATTTCCTCTAATGACAGCAGTAGCTCTGGTGGAACTGGATCTGATATATGATATTTGCTTTCGAGGATGTTTGTAACAAAAGGCTATACAGTTGAAATCCACAATGAAATGGTTTGTTAACAGACTTCCCAGCAAAGATTTAAAAGGTACTATTCTTGAACAAGTATGTTTAAAGTATTGCAATATTGCAGCATTTAAACAAAGTATTATACAGAGTCTCTATCTATATTTTAAAATATGGCACCGATTCCCTCAAGTATTAATAGAGAATGCAACTGGCTGTATCTTGGTTAAACATTTAAACAGAAAAAAATGACATATGTGATTTTAATGGTTAATTGCTTACAGTATATAATGCTGTTAATTTTTTAGCTGTTCTACACTCCTTGAAAGCATTTTGAGCTAAGGCGCTACGGTTTTGTTTACTGCATTTGTATACTGAAACTCTGATTTGTAGCAGGTTTGTGATTTTTTTTTTTTTTTAATGGTTACTGGAATTTTTTTTTTTTTTTTTTAAAGTTGATTGGACTTTCTGCCATTGTCCTAGCCATGTAATACAGAAGATGCATGTGAACAAGTGAACCAAGGCTACATTCTGCCCTATTTTGAGGATGAGGAAGGAATACAGGAAAGTACAGAAACCACCTTTGGCATCGAAAAGAGATCAGTCCTGAAAAACTCTTCTGGAGAAAAATAAGGAAGGGTTCAGTGCACTTGATGGTTTCGGGTTCTGTAGCCCTTCGAGCAGAAGTGATGGCAACTACAACTTACTGTTTTCTAGGACAGAAATCAAATGTCAGATATAGCAACAGGCACAAACGAGAAGTGTGTAAGCTTTTGCAGAACAATATTGAGATTTCAAGGGAGAGTGTGAACTTTTGGGAAGCCTCAGGTGGATAACACCCTTAAGTACAGTTGTGTACTTACCATAAATGTAGATGTTAGATTGTATGCACTGTTGCAGTCAATACAATTGGGTTATCCTGCTGGCAGGCTACCCGCAGTCGGCCTGAATTCCAAAGTCTAGGTCCGGCGTCGGTTGCTGTCGCCTCCTCCTTGACGTCAGTGCGCCAGGGGTATAAAAGATGCAGCCGATGCCATTTTCATCAGTTTTTCTTGCCCCAGATGTTAGGTGCCCCCAAAAAGGTAAGCTAAAAATATGTCAAAGCATGCATAGACAAAGGTACATTTTTCCTTCATCTACAAGCAAATACACCACATAGGTTGTCTAGAATAGAGAAGTACAGATAAGTTCCAGCAAAGATAAGGGGGATGGTGGGAGGGTAACCTGGACTGCAACAGTGAATACACCCCAACATTTGCATTTATGGTAAGTACACAACTGTACTATGTTCATCGTGTTTCACTGTTGCAGTCATTACAATTGCGTTGAATCCCAAAGCTAAGGTTGGGAGACTGTAGCTAAATAGGATTAGGAGCGACTATGAGGCCCTGCAGAACTGCAGTGGCAAAGCCTGCCCTGGATTTAGAGTAGAGTGGTAAGTGATGGTGCTTTGTAAAAGTGTGCACTGAACTCCAAGTTTTAGCCTCTAAAATGTCTTTGGTTGGTACTCCTCTGAGGAAGGCTGTTGAAGTGGCTGCTGCTCTGGTTGAATGTGGCCTAATGCCCTTAGGCACTGATATGCCATGTTGTGAATAGCAGAAACGAATGCAGTGGCCTATCCACTTTGAAACAGTCTGCTTTGAGATAACCTTAGCTTGTGATCCTGCAGCACATGCCACTAGTAATTGCTCAGTCTTTCTGAAAGCTTTGGTTCTGTCCAAGTAGAAGCGCAGCTGTCTGTGTATGTTCAAAGAATGCAGAAGTCTCTCACCCTTACTCTGTGGGTTTGGGTAAAAGGTAGGCAAATGAATAGTTTGGTTAAGGGCCACACTGGACACTACCTAAGGCAAAAATGTCAGGTTTGTCCTCAGAGAAACCCTATCTGGATGGAAAATGATAAAAGGTTCCACAGCCATGAGTGCCTGTAGCTCTGAGACTCGTCTTGTAGAGGTTATTGTTAGGAGCAGAGCTGTTTTCCATAATAAAAATTTTATATCAGCTGTAGCGGCTGGCTCAGAAGGAGGCAGGGTGAGTTTTTTCCAAGACACAACTGAGGTCTCATGTAGGTATTGGTGATCTCCTTGGAGGCCTTAAGTTTTTGGCTCCTCTGAGGTACTGACTTAATAAAGGATGAGAAAAAATAGGTGGCTTTGCATTGTAATGAGCTGAAATGGCAGAGGCATGAATCTTAATTGATGAAAAGGATAGGACTTTGTCCAGCATCTCAGTTAAATATTGCAAAATCTGAGGAATATTTGGTACAGTCGTGTCAATCCCTTCTGCCTAGTTCCAAGCACAGAAACTTCCATTTTTCAGCATACAACTTTCTGGTACTAGGCCTCCTGGCCTCCAAAATAACATCCTTCACCGCTTTAGAGAGAGGTGTGTTTTGAATGACTACATTATCCGCCATGCTGCCAGATTTAAGGTCTTGAGTTGGCTGTGCAGGATCTGACACTGTGTTGGGTCAGTAAGTGAGGAATTTGCGGTAATGTCCAGGCTGGGTATTGAGATAAGTTCCTTAGGATTGGGTACCAGTGCTGGCGGGGCCAGTCTGGGGCAATCAGTATAATTTTTGGCTTCTCTTGTCTGACTTTTAGGAGTACCTTGGGGAGGAGAGGCAGTGGAGGAAAGGCATATACTGTTAAGTTTTTCCAGCTGAAAGAGCAGCCACTTTCCATGCTTGCTTGTGATAAGTCCTTGTGCAGAATCTCTGTAGTTGGCAGTTGTGAGGGGAGGCAAATAGATATATGTCTGGGCATCCCCAATTCCTTGTTATCACGCTGAAGACTTGCAGATCCAATTTCCACTCGTGGGAATCCATGAGGTTTCTGCTTAGTTCGTCTGCCAGAGTATTTATCTTTCCTGGCAGGAATTGTGCCTGCAGATGTACTTGGTAAGTCAATGCTGCATCCCAAAAAGTCATGGCTAGTCTGCATAGGGGGTAGGAATGAGTGCCTCCCTGCTTGTTTATGTACCACATGACTGTAGTATTGTCCGTCTTTATCAGTAGTTGCCCCAGATGAAGTAGATCCTTGAAGGCTGTCAGGGCATTCTGAACAGCTAGCATCTTTTTGGTTGATATGTAGATGCATTTCACTTGCGAACCATGTGCCCTGAATACATCTTCCTGCCATGTGGGTCCCCCAGGCATAATCTGATGCATCTGTTAATATCTGCCTGGGTGTGGGTAAAGCGAACGGCTGCCCCTTGTTGTGGTGACAGGCATTTGCCCACCATCGAAACTCCTGTTGCAGGCAGGGAATGAGGGTAATTATTGTTTCCAGGCTGTGGCAATGTTGAGTCCAAACACTTAAAATACCACTGAAGTTTCCTCATTTGCAGTCTTGCATATGGAATTAGCAGAATGCAGGATGCTATAAAGCCCAAAGTCTGCACAATTTTTCTTGCAGATAACTGGGCCTTTGCTGCCAACATTTTGAAATAAGTAGTCAGTTGACTTAGTTTGTCCGGCGTGAGATAAGCCATCTGGGCAGTTGTATTTAAGCTTGCACCCAGGAATATTATCCCTTGAAAGGGTACTAGTTATGATTTATTTTCGTTTACTGTGCAACCTAGGCATGTTAGTAAATATTTTTACAAATGCCAGATGCTGTAGTAGAAGGTCCTTGTTCTCTGCTTGAATAAGGCAGTCCAAGTAAGGATATATTTGTATTCCTCTGTCTGCAAAATGCAATTACTGGAGCCAGGCATTTTGTGATAAGCCAAAGGGCAGTGCAGAGAATTGGTAGTGCATTGAGCAAGCTATGAATCTGAGGTATCTTCTGCATGATTGCCTGATTGGGACATGCAGGTATGCCTCTTTTAGGTCTAAAGTCACAAACCAAGCCTTCTTGCCCAGCATGGTCAGAAGCTGCTGCAGAGTCAACATTTTGAATCTTGGAATATCCAGGTATGTGTTTAGAGGTCCAGTATTGGTCTCCAGGCTTTGTCCTTTCTGGGCACCAAGAACAGTCAAGTAAAACCCTTGTCCCTGCTCTTGCTGTGGTACTTGCTGAATGGCCCTCATGTCCATGTGGGATGACGCTTGCTTTTGTGCCTCTGCCCACTGATTTTTTGGCAGGTCTGGCAAACCGTTTGCCCTTGGCAGGGTGTGAAAGTGAAACCCGTAGCCTTGTGACACTATATCCAAGACCCATTTGTCCTGGGTTATTAAGTGCCAATTTTGAGAAAAAAGTGCTAGTTTTGCCCCTGAAGGTGCTGCCAGAAGTTAAGTGCTTGGCGCAGGCAGGGGGAAGTCATTGGTACTGTTTCCTGTATGGCTGTGATTTGTCTTCTCCGCTTTCGGAGGTAGAAGTAACTCCATTGTTTAGACCTGTATGAGCCTTGGGGCTCGGATCTGCCTCTAGGGCATCTGTATCTGCCTCTTTGTGGCCTGTGACACTGGAAAGGACCAATTCATTGTAGGCCAGTGCCTGCTAAATCTTGGAGGCTGTACCTGTAAAAAAATCCTTGACTGTTTGCATAGATTTAGCTTTGTCCTCCATTTTCTTCAACACCTCTTCTGCTTTAACACCAAAAAAGGTATCATGCTGTAATGGAGCATCTAATAATTTTGCTTTAACATGATCAGGCAGATTCTGTTCCTTTAACCAAGCATGCCTCCTAATGACAGAACCCGTAACAGCGGCCCTGCAGGAGGCCTCCAGAGAATCAAAACCACATTGCAAAGTATGCTTTCCCATTTGTTGAGCTGCATGCAATAAATCCTGCAATTCTTTTTCTGCACATTCAGAATTTATCAACATTTTCTGTTTAAGCAGTGACAATATATTGCTGATATTTGAGCATATGAAGCTGACAATTTAAAGCACTTATAGCCAAGGTAACAGAGGTGTAAATCTTCTTTCCCTATTTGTCTAATGCCCTAGAATCCCTGTCGGAGGGGGTAAGGTTTTTTGAAGTGGAAGCCTTGACCCCTTTGGGACCCTGAGATATAGCTTCTGGGTCAGCAGCAGGATTCTTGAAAAGAAATTTATGTGAATCAGGAACCCTGTATTATCGGTCTGACTTAACAGGAGCTGGAGGTAGAGTCAGGAGTCAGACTGGACTCTGAAAATACATCTACAATGTCTAAAACAGGTGGAATAGCAAGGGGTCTGTGCTGAGGTAGTAAAAGGAAGTCTCTGAGCCTTTTCTTAGATTCTGAATAACCTTTGCTCTCCCAGTGGAAATGCTCCCTCACAGTATGCAGAGTTTCCACAAAAGAATAATCCTCAGGAGGAAAGGCTGAAGTGATAGATTCTTCAGCATCAGAATCCTCATAGGGAGGAAGAGAGCATTCCTGATCAGAAGAGGAATCAGAAGAAATGGAAACCTGATCTGAAGATTCATATTCTGTCTCTTGCCTAGGCCTCTTATCACGAGGGATATGGGAACCCCTGATCAAAGTAATTAGGTCTTCGGCCATTTTGAACATCTGTTTTTTAGGCATAGAGGCCTGTCCATGGGGCTGGTACCACCTGCTCCTTTGTGTTTAGAGGTGCTTTAGTTTTTGCCTTTGAAGCTGAAGTCATTTTAACATACAACTGTGTAGGCCTGAAAACATCCTCAGAAGCAGATGCCTGCTCAGCGGCTCCGGACCCATCTGAGGGAATAGTATGAGGTTTCAGCAGCCTAGTCGGCTCCACGTGGGAGTCAGAAGCGGCCTGCGGCTCAAAAGTAGTGGGTGTCAGGGGCTGCAAAAGCGCCTCACTGAGAACCGGTGAACCGGCGACTGACTTAGAAGAAGCCTCATCAGTTTTGGACCTCGGATGCCTATCCTTTTCTTTGCGTTCCTTTTGAATTGCAGTAGTCGGATGGCTATCAGACGACATTGTGTAATTAAATCTTCTGCCAAAATTGTGAAATGCAAAATCGTACCGACACTTAATAGTGCATTGGTTAAATCTAGCACAAAACCAACAATTAGCAACGTCGTGATCAGGGTCTAGGCAAGGAATACAGCAAGAATGGAAGCCCTTATGAGGTATTTGCTTCCCACAAGAAATACAATTATTAACTTTTTCTGACATCGGTCTGGAGCAAGAAAAAAAGTTTCCCCAATGGGGTACTTAGCTTTTAATGAAGACTTCGGATCTGAAATTCGAACACGAAAATCTCAGGAGTCGGCTGACTGGCACTTGCGAATTGCTTTTGCTTCAGGCACCACACGGCAAGAAAGACTGAAGAAAATGGCGTCTGCTGCATCTTTTATACCCCTGGTGCACTGACTTCAGGGAAGAGGTGACAGCAACCGACGTCGGACCTAGACTTTGGAATTCAGGCAGACTGCGGGTAGCCTGCCAGCAGGATAACCCAATTGTAATGACTGCAACAGTGAAACACGATGAACATCTGCTTATTAAGGACTTGACAGACAAGAGGAGGATGCCTAGGGAGGCAGGCAGAGACGGCTGAAGAGTTAATATTAATCAATTTCATTTCCATTCTCCTTGAGCTTGGAGGCTGTTGGAATGTGGTCCCCAAGCCAGGTCTAAAGCATTTGTGATCAGGTTCTTATCTGGGTTAGGGACCCTGATACATATCCCCCTAGGGTTTTGACTCCAAGCACAGATCCACCACCGGAGTTCTCTTTTTAGACAGGGGAGGAGTGGAATTTTTGATTTAGAGATCGGCTGTGTTGATTCCAAACATCTGCACAGCCTCACTAGAGGGATCATTAGGATATAGGAAGTGATGCATCACAAAAGTCCAAGAATCTCCCATGCTGGAATTGTCTTGAAGGGTAGAGACGTGACTGGAAGCAGTCGGGAAAGAAATATTTTCCTCTTGAAGGAAAGCTCTTAATGGTCTGTGTCTAGCAACGTCTACAGAAAGACTAAGGTTTAGGGTGAAACCTAGAGGAGACGATGGTTATAGTTTACTGTAACATGGAAACGTGATCCTCCACTGAGTTTCCTTGAATCAGGTAGTAATCCAGCTAAGGGTGGATCTGAATTGCCCTTGGTCCTGCAGTGTACTACTGGAGAAAAGCATCTGGTGAATACTAAGGCTCAGTAAATAAGCCAAAGGGCAGAGCAGACAACTGATGATTTCCACTTGCTTTGCAATGTAGATGCTTCCAGTAAAACACAGGCATGAGAACATGAAAGTAAGGCTCTTTTAGATCCAAAACCACCATGAAGGCCACAGGAGTAAGCATAGACAGGAGCTTCTGTAGAATAAGCATTCTGAATTTTGTGACCAAGATAAATCTGTTTAGTCTTGACAAGTTTAGTATGGGCCTTCAAGCACACTCTCTTCTTGGAAGAAGAGAGAGAAGTAAAACCACCTCTTTCCCTTTCCTAGGGGGGTACCTCCTTCTATGGAGCCTTGCTGTAAAAACAGACCTACCTGGGTCAGAGCTTCCTTTTCTTGGTATGGGAGACCACAGGAAAATCAGTGAGCTTTGGGAGAGGAATGCAATTCTAACCTGCTCCGATGATGCTTAGCACCCATTTGTCTAGGGTAATCTTGGCCCATTCACTGAGAGAGATGACCTTCCCCCTAGCTAATTGTGGGGTTTGGTGGTAGAAGGGAGGGAGAGCCGAGTCCTGGTTGTTCCATGCAGCAGGTAGGGTCTGACTACCATCCTTTATGCTGCCTCTGTTCTGTCCCTTCTGACACTCTTCCCTCTGTCTGTGCCCAGAGGGAAGAGAGGACCACAACTTGCTTTCTACTAAACCTAGGTTTCAGAACCTGCAGAAAAAGTCCTTAGCAGTCTGAATAGATTTAGCCTTCACCATTTTTTTGAAAACCACCTCAGCTTTTGGTCCAAGCCTATGTCTAAAGTAGAATCTAGAATCTCACACTCAACATTGTCTGGAAGGTACTGTTCCCTTAGCCAAGCATGTTAGCGGATAACAGACCCCGACACAGCCACCCTGCTGCATGCTTTAAGAGCATCATAACTACAACACAAAGAATGCTTTGCAACTTGATAAACTTGCAGATGTCCAGCAATTCTTTGAAGAGCTTTTTCTTCCATACTCTCCAGTTTTTCTTTCACATGGTCCAGAGTGATCTCCAATAATAAACCATATGAAACTGACAGCTCTCATAGCCAGGGTGACAGAAGTATAAACTTTTTTTGCCAAATGGTGCCGGGTTCTCCCCTCTTAGGCAATGAGTTCTTGGAAATGCGACCTTAGGACCCAGTCACCATTTCAGTATCAGCAGTAGGATTCCTAAAAAGATGTCTATGGGAATCCACGACCCTGTACAAACTGTCCAGTTTCCTAGGAGCAAGTGTTTCAGAGTCATGCTGCAGGGTTGAGTCCAAAATATCATCCACCACTTCCAAAATTGGAGGAATGGCCAAAGGTTTATGCTTAGGAAGTTTTAGAAATTTTCTTAAACTGAATAATCTTGAGCTTCCCAGTGCAAAATGCTCACTCATTTTGTGGAGCATACCCGCAGAAGGTGAAGTCCTCAGGTGGTGAGGCTGAAGGCTAGTATGTTCCCAGAGTCAGAATCAGCATATGGAGACTGTGGACAATTCGACTGCATATGCCAACTCACCCTCTTCTGAATCATAAGAATATGAGGATTCCTTGAGGGGGGGGGTTCCTGTTCTTTTCCCAGAAATGGATTCTTCAGTGGCAGGAGGTCTGACAGGGTTGTAATTCCTGGAAGCTAATATATGAAACAAATCCTCAGGTCAGTCTAAGTAGATCCTGCTGTATACACATTGCCTACTGACTACCCCTCTGAGGTTCTCAGGATTCAACACTCCCTATATGAAGTTCTAGCATGGAAGGCAAGAAACTGAGGCCCGCAAAGCAATCTTGGACTCTTCCAACAAAATCTTGTCCTTCAGCTTGTGTGGATGTGGAGGGGTCAGGAGGCAAGTCAGATTCCAAAAGGCACTCAGAGGTCTGAATTCCTTAGTAATCAGAAGAGATTGCAAAGATGCCTCTTGTACTTCAATCTAAGCCTGGGCATACTGGCTGTTGGCAAAGCATGTAATCTGCCAGCCTGTGAAGATTCAGGCACTTCTCCCTACATTTTTGACAGGAGCAAGATTTATGCAACTAGAAAGCCAAATGGATGTCACAGCATGTGAAGATTTTTTTTTTTTTTTTTTGGTAGACACTGGAAGGAATTTAGCTCTACAAAGAGAAGTGCGCTTGTTAAAATGAGTACAACTGGAACTATTATTAGGAATCTCGAAATCTGGGCCTAAGCAAGAGAAGCAAAGGGAATAGAAGTCCTGATGTGGAATCTATTTTCCACAATCAAGGCAAATATTAGTCCTAGAAATTCATTCATTACATAAACTCTATCCCCAACAGGGAACTTTAGCTTTGAGAAGGACACTAGCCTTAGGATGGACCAACACAGGTTACATGTTTGGATGATTCAGGCTCCTTTGACAAGACACAGCTGTAAGATGGTGCTGGCTGAGGACCCTTATATCCAGTAGTCCTGACTTCAGGTGCAGTGCGTCTACCAGCTCAGGAGGAGGGAGTTAAATCTTTGGTACTAGGCTGATCCAGGGCTACCACTGCAAGAAAAAAACTACACACAAACATCTAGAAAAGACATGATGTGCTGCATGATGAGAGAGAGATCTGGTCCCTGGACAAGATGGATCTCTTAGAAAGAGGGAGAGATTCCTACTGCTAACGTTACCTACCACTGGACAACCTTCAGAATTCAGTTGTTTGAAACAATCCGATGCCAAGAAGGTGAAATCTCAGAGATATGGAAAGGTTGCCATGGTGGATGGGGGTGAGGGGGAGAGCTTGCCTTACCAGGTGGACCAGTCAAGTTGACTGATGGAGACGGTCCTTGATTTTTGAAGGCTATTTACAGCCTCCTTTCCATTGCCTTTTAAACCCAATTTGTGGTCATCTTGCTGTCTAAATTTCAGATTTGAAAAGGAAGCTGAGAAAGGAAAATACTATTTGTTCTGAAAAAGGAAGGTTGAAAAACTTGACACATTCCTTGAATCAGTTTTCCACTTTCATCAGACTTAAGCACCTCAGTTACAGAAGGGCCAGAGTATCTCAGATTTATCAGGACAATTTTGAGAATAAATCCAAGCAAATATCTTCAAAATTGATCCAGAAGCAGCAGCTGTGGAGGAAGAATCCATATCGTAAACACACTTACAAATGTGCTTAGTCACATGAAACAGTTTGCATGGACACTGTGAATTCTTTACCACAAAAGGGGTAGCATTAACTTTTGAATGTTCTCAAAATACAATTAAAAAAACTAATATACAAGCTTAACAGTTTAAAATTCTGAAATTTAAAACACTAGAATACATTTTCTTCAGCAACTTATCCACTGCCTTCTCATACTAGTCATGGGAAAAGGCCTAACAGCAGTAACCCATTTAGCAGAGGCATATTTGGATACAGAAGCACTTGCTGGGCCTGTTACTCGTGTACTTGGGGTACCCTGCATAAAGTACAGTTTTGTACCTACCATAAATGTAGATGCCCGATAGGTATGCATCTGCAGTCATAACATATGGGTTGTCCTGCCTCAGGCAGCCCTTCGGTCGGCCGGATTCCAAAGTCTGGGTCTGGCCTCGGCTGATGTCGCACTTTCCCCAACGTCAGAGCTTCTGGGGTATAAAGGCATCAGCTGACGCCATTTTCCTCCGTGTTTCTTGCCCCAGATGCCAGGTGCCCTCTAGGAAGGCTAAATTTGGATAAATGTTGAAAATTCCAAACAGTAGCAAACAATATATATATATATATACATACATACAAACAAATACACCATAATAGATTCCCCCAGCTAGCTGAAAGAGGGGTAAGCACATAGGGGAAGGAGGGTGGGTAATCCTGACTGCAGATGCATACCTATCGGACATCTACATTTATGGTAGGTACAAAACTGTACTATGTCCTTCAAGGATGCATCTGCAGTCATAACATATGGGTAGAATACCATAGCCAAACTGGGGGAGGAGGTACTAAGATAAGGATGGTGTAGTTAAGATCCCCTGTAAAACTGCAGTTGCAAAACCTGCTCAGGATCTGGAGTATAAAGGTAGATTGTAATGCTTGGCAAATGTATGCACGGAGCTCCAAGTAGCAGCTTCTAAAATGTCCTTGGTAGCCACCCCTCGTAGGAAAGCTGTAGTGGTGGCTGTGGCTCTTGTGGAATGAGGCCTGATATTTTCAGGAGCTGTCTTTCCATGAAAAGAGTAGCAAAAACGAATGCAATTTCCTATCCATTTTGAAATTGTCTGTTTGGAAATTGCTTTTCCTTGCACTGCAGTTGCATATGCTACAAAAAGTTGGTCAGTTTTTCTGCTGATTTTAGTTCTGTCCAGATAGTAGCGTAGTTGTCTGTGTACATCCAAGGTGTGCAATAGTTTTTCCCCCTTGTTCTGTGGGTTAGGGAAGAACGTAGGCAAATGAATAGCTTTGTTCAAGGATACCCTGGATACCCACCTTTGGCATGAAAGTAGGATTGGTTCTCAGAGAGACTCTATCCTGGTGAAAAATAAGGAAAGGCTGCACTGCCATTAATGCCTGTAACTCGGATACTCTTCTTGCTGAAGTGATTGCCAGAAGAAAAGCAGTTTTCCAAGATAAGAACTGTAAGTCTGCTGATGCTGCTGGTTCAAAAGGGGGTAGTGTCAATTTTTCCAGCACAAAACTGAGATCCCATGCAGGCAGAGGGGGTCTCCTTGGAGGTTTTACATTTTTGATCCCTCTTAAAAATTCACTGAGGAGAGGGTGAGAGAAGATAGGAGGATCCATATTGTACTCTGCTGAAATTGCTGAAGCATGAATCTTAATGGAAGAATAGGACAGGCCATTGTGGAACAATTCTGCTAAGTATTCTAGGATGTGTGCTAGGTTTGCCACTGTGACATCTGTACCCTTTGATGTGCTCCAAATGAGGAATCTCTTCCATTTAGCTGAGTAGGTCTTCCTTGTGGAGGGTCTGCGAGCCTCCAGGATAATGTCCTTGACCCTCTGAGATAAGACAGTTTGGTTTTGTTTTAAGCAATTTTCCAGGCAGTTAGCTGCAGTGTTTTCAAGTTTGGATGCAGGGTCTTGAAATTGTTCTGCGTTAGAAGAAGAGGCCGTAGGGGTAGAGGCCATGAGTTCGCCCGAGACATGCTTCTCAGTAGCGGATACCAGTGCTGCCTTGGCCAGTCTGGAGCTATTAGTATCACCTTTGGCTGTTCCTCCCTGATCTTCAGTAGAACTTTGTACATCAATGGGAGAGGTGGAAATGCATACACTGTTAGGGCATTCCAGCTGAAAGAGAGAGTCCACCCTCCAGGCTTGTGGGTGGTATATCCTTGAGCAGAACTTCTTCAGTTGGTGGTTGAGTGGGGAGGCGAACAGGTCTATCTCTGGCATTCCCCATTTGTTTATGAGTTTGAAGATGTCTGGATGCAGCATCCATTCGTGAGCATCGGTGGTAGTTCTGCTTAAGCTGTCTGCTAGTGAAATCTCTTTTCCTGGTACGAATTTGGCCTGCAGCTGGATGTTGAGATTCAGGCCTAGGTTCCACAGATCCATCGCCATCCGGCATAGAGGGTAGGAATGCGTGCCTCCCTGTTTGTTTATGTACCACATGACCGTGGTGTTGTCTTTCCTTATCAGCAGATGTCCTTGCTGGAGGAATGATTTGAATGCCTCGATTGCATGCTTCACTGCCAGCATCTCCTTTTGGTTTATGTGCAAGTTTAGCTGGTCTTGAGACCATAGGCCTTGGATACATTTGTCCTCCATGTGTGCTCCCCATCCTAGGTCTGAGGCGTCCGTGGTGATGGTCTGCCTTGGTTGTGGTTTGTTGAAAGGCAACCCTCTGTTGGACTGGCAGGCCTGAGCCCACCACAGGAATTCCTTTTTCAGGCATGGAATGATTGGTATCATGGTTTCTAGACTGTGCCTGTGTTGAGACCATACATTCCTTAGGTACCACTGTAATTTCCTCATATGCAGCCTGGCATGTGGGATCAAGATTATGCAGGATGCCATGTAACCCAGGGCCTGCAGGACTTTCCTTGCAGTAAGCTGAGCTTGTCTTGTCAAAGCCATGAAGTAATCTGGAAGTTGCTTTTGTTTTTCTTCTGTGAGAAAAGCCATCCGAGTTAGTGTCCAGATCCGCACCCAAAAAGGTTATCCTTTGGGATGGCACTAGTCTTGACTTCTGGATGTTGACTGTGTATCCCAAGGCCTGTAACAGGTGTATGACATAGGCCAAATCCTTTATTAGTTTTGTCTTGTTGTCCGCTTGTATTAGGCAGTCGTCCAGGTATGGGTAGATTTGAATTCCCTGAAGCCTGCAATGTGCAATTACTGATGCCAGACATGTTGTGAATACTCTGGGCGCAGTAGATAAGCCAAAGGGCAATGCTGAGAATTGATAATGCTCTGATCCTGCAAGAAATCTGAGGTGTCTTCTGCAATCTGGTCGGATAGGGACGTGCAGGTATGCCTCCTTGAGATCTACAGTCACCAGCCAAGACTCCTTGCCCAACATGGGAAGAAGTTGCTGTAGGGTCAGCATTTTGAATTTTGGCACAATGAGATATGTGTTCAGTGCGGACAAGTCAAGAATAGGCCTCCATTGGTTTTCTTTTCTTGGTACAAGGAATAGTCTGGAGTAAAATCCTTGGCCTTGTTCCATAGATGGTACCCTTTCTATCGCTTTCATCTGAAGTAAATTGTTGATTTGTCTTAAAGCCTCTGGCTTCTGGTTTGGTGGAAGGTTTGGCATTCCTCTCCTTTTTGGTAAAGTGTGGAAGTGAAACCTGTATCCTTTGTCTATCGTTTGCAGTGTCCATGTGTCCTTTGTAATGCAATGCCAGTTTTTTGAGAATAAAGCCAGCTTTCCGCCCAAGGGTGCTTCCAGTTGTTCCCTGGTAGGCGGAATCAGAGTCAAGTCATTGTGTCTGTCCTGTGGAAGTGGTTGTAGTTGCAGCTGTGGCACTACTCTGGTTGGCAGGCTGCCACGGACTACCCCTGTAGGCACCCTTTGATTGACCTCTGCCTCTTGGGCATCTATTCCTGCCCCTCTGTGCTCTGGAGGTGTCTGGAAAGGACCAATTCTTTGAAGGCCAGTTTCTGCTGAACCTCGGAGGTTGAACCTGCAGAAAATCCTTTACTGTTTGCACAGATTTTGCTTTTTCTTCCACTTTCTTTAGAATCTCCTGTGCAGGGGAGCCAAATAAACTTTGTTTCTCCATTGGAGCATCTAGGAGTTTAGCCTTGACATGGTCTGGCAAGGATTGCTCTTTTAGCCAGGCATGCCTCTGAATTACTGCCCCAGTCATAGCTGATCTAAATGAAGCCTCCAGTGCATCATAGCCACATTTTAAGAAATGATTACTGACCTGCTGAGAGTTGTGTACCAAATCCTGAAGGGACTTACGGTCTAAAGGTTCAGGAGAAGAAAGCTTTTTATTCAGCTGATCTAACAAATATTCTTGGTACTGTATCATATGGAATTGACAGTTTAATGCCCTGGCAGAAAGAGTAGCAGATGTATAAACCTTTTTACCCCATCTCTCTAATGCTCTTGATTCTCTTTCAGAGGGTAGGGGGTTTTTGGCAGTGGCAGCTGCAACACCTTTTGGGCCCTGAGAAATAGTTTCTGGGTCTGCAGCATGGGCTTTATACAGGTGGAAGTGAGAATCCGGGACCCTGTAATATCTGTCAGGTTTGGCAGGGGCCGGGGGAAGAGAATCAGGGGCAGAACTGACATCATTATACACATCAACTACAGTTAGCACAGGTGGTATGGCTAAAGGCCTATGCTGGGGCAAATGTAAAAATGTCCTTAATCTTTTTCTAGAATCAAAAAAATCCTGACCCTGCCATTGAAAGTGTTCCCTCATTGAGTGCAAAGTCTCCCCAAAGGAAAATTCTTCAGGAGGGGAGGCAGAAAGGATAGAGTCTTCTGCATCTGAATCCTCATAAGGCAAATAGGCCCCTTCCTGATTGTCTGATAAATCAGATCCATCCGAGGAGTAATCAGAGGAGAGAGGTTCAGAGGGTTCTGTCCTAGGCCTTTTGTCAGGAGGAGGGTGGGAGGCCCTGTCTGGGTGAGGTTGGGAACCCCTAATCAATGATAAGGTCCTCAGCAAGACTGAGAATCTGAGAACTTGAGGAAGGTCTCTAAGAAGTAGATTTGGCAGGTAAAGCTTTTGATATTTTGGCAGCTTTAGCCCTGGAGAAGACCTTAATAGACATAGAAGCAGGGGGCCTAGCTGCCCCACGTGCAGGTGTAGAAATGTCCAATGGAATGGTGTCGGACAATTCTTGTGCGCTAGCTTCAGTAGGGATTTCTGAAGCCGACTCAGCCGGGGCCTCTCTGGCCTCGGTTGTCGGAGGTATGATTTCGGTAGAAGTAAGAACCGAGGACTCTTTCAGCCGAAACAGAGACACTCGCGGTAGGCCTAACCGTGGTTTCAGCCAAAACCGTGGGCCGCGAGTGTCGGTCCTTTTCCTTGCGTTTTTTGGCCATATGTGTAGTCGGAGTCTCCAATGGCATTTTATATGCAAAAGCGGATCCAAAAAACTCTTCTGCAAACTCCGACCGACGTCTAAGAGTCCGTCGGTTGAAGGAGGCACAGGCTTAAACAAGCTGATACGTCGTGGTCTGGGCCTAAGCAAGGAAGGCAGTAAGAATGGAAATCCTTATGAGGTATTTGTTTCCCACAAGTTAAACAATTATTTACTTTGTCTGACATCGGCTGAGGCAAGAAAGAGTCCCCAACGGGGTACTTAGCTTTTTTAGAAGTCTTCGGTAGCTGAAATCTCTGGATCTGACCGACTGGCACTTGAACAGCTTCTGCTTCGGGCACCGCGCGGCAAGAAAGACTCAGGAAAATGGCGTCGGCTGATGCCTTTATACCCCAGAAGCTCTGACGTCGGGGAAAGTGCGACATCAGCAGAGGCCAGACCCAGACTTTGGAATCCGGCCGACCGAAGGGCTGCCTGAGGCAGGGCAACCCATATGTTATGACTGCAGATGCATCCTTGAAGGACATCACATCAGACTTCTTGAGAGCAGAAGGCTAAAGATCAGATAAGCTAGAAGCACTGAGAAAACATTCTCTAAGGCAGGCAAGACATGAGGGAGAAGTGCAGATTTAGGCATCTCTAACAAATCATAATACATTTTCTGTGCCACAAGAATTTAATTCTGGTCACACTGAAACTTTACATATTGGATAAAGTGCCAGTAAAAAATCAGTTCAGTAGGGAAATGCAACTACATACTACATTTCCTCAGAATCAAAGAAGAAATTCTTGTAGTACAACTACCACCCCCTACAATGTGTGCTCTTCTGGATGAAATTTCCAGTCAGAAAGAGAAGGAATTATTTCCTTTTCCTGGCCTAAAGAAACAGAGGGCCAGGAAAAAGCAATAAACAGCTCCTTGGCAAATCCCAGTAAATGTGTACTATTCTTAGAAACAGAAGGCAGAAAGTTGTTCAAGTGCACTCTCCCTGAAAAGATTGACATTTAACAAGCACATGGCTCCCAACTTACATATCCCTAACCAAGCCAAGTGAAACCCCCTTACCTGCCACTTCTCCCAACATCGACATGTGGCTCTTCCTTAACCACCAAGGGCATTCCTACAGGTGCACAGGATGTGGCTATTCATTGGCCTTTGCTGTTTGAAAAAATACACTGAGGGGTGAGGTGGAAAGACAGACAGTCTGAGGAACAACAAACAGCCACAGCAAAGTCACCCACCAGAGGCTAAAGAGAGTAGGATCTGGCCTGACACCCTAAGACTTTTTTACAATGCTGTTCTTTTTGCGTGCAGGGGAGGGTACTACTGCTGAAAAAGGACACTGCTCCATAGTTAACCAAAGAAGAGATGCTATAAGGGAGGAGCAGAACCTAAAAGAGTACGTAAAGAACTAGGCATAGAACAACTGGATATGAGGTATGCAAGTCCCTCACAAGCATACTGGCTCAAACAAATAAAACTTTCTTATCCAAGTAAAACTTAAAAAAAAAAAAAAAAAAAAGCTTTTCCTCATAAAATAGATGTAAGCATAAATGTAAATCCTAACTAAGAATGCTGGCACCAATGGGGACAAAAGTGTATAGATGCAAGAAAATCTTTAACTGTTAGAGTTTTTGACCCAAGGACTTAACATTTTCAAAAGCTGACTACAACCTCCTGAAAGCAGGTATAAAAATAGCTTCACAGCCACCTTACCATCAATTGGAACAAGCACTAAAGTCCAAGCCTACACCAAAAAACTATGAGCACCTATACAGCTGCATGGACTCGGCAATACCTGCCAGGACCAAGTAATCTTTCTCAAGGAACAGTAAACCTGTCTGGTGGACAGCAGCAATAAATAGACTGATAAAAGGAAAAAATTGCTGTCTATGACCAAGATGCAGCAGGTACCAAGTTGGAAGCAATCTCTCCTTTGTCTGAACAAGCAAATAAGGTCACTGGTGAAATCCTCCATGGCTAACCAAGTAAAAATTGGCCACATCCATTAAGGACAATCACAAGGCCTTCACATATGTCTGCAATCTCAAAGCTAACTCCCAAACCTGCTCTGAATTGGTGGTCAAGACCACCACATACACATATAGCCAACCTGTTGGCAGACAAGTTCAATGAAAACTTCACCCCCCCGTCCCCTTCCCCCAATTAGTAAACCAGAACATCCCCAGCACCTGCCCCCCTCTCCTCATCACCAGGGGGCAGGTCATTAATGCCCTCTCAAAGGCAAAAAAACAGCCTCCACGGGACCCAACATCCCTGGCTGTGTCCTACATGAACTTAAGCAAGAGCTCTCAGCACCACCAAGCACCTTATTCAAGCAAAGTCTGTGCACCAGCTTCGTACCAGCAGAATGGAGGACAGCCACTGTCATTCCTCTACACAAAGGCGGAGCCGTCCACTGACCCAAGCAATTATAGGCCCATCAGCCTAACTAGCCTCATCTGCAAGGCTATGAAAAGTACAGTTGTGTACACTTACCATAAATGTGTATGTTAGAGTATTCACTGTTGCAGTCATTACATTTGGGTAATCTGCTGGCAGGATGCCCTCAGTCGGCCTGAATTCCAAAGTCTTGGGTCCTGCGTTGGTTGAGGTCTTCTCTTCCATGACGTCAGGTCGTCAGGAGTATAAAACATGCAGCTAACGCTATTTTCTTTAGTTTTTCTTGCCCCCGATATCAGGTGCCCCCAGTAGCCAAATATATATATATATATATATATATATATATATATATATATATATATATATACACACACACACATATATACATATATACAAATATGCATGCATCAATATAAACTTTACCTTCATATAAATTTCAGAATGACAGGGGGATGGCGGGAGGGTAACCTGGACTGCAACAGTGAATACACTTGCACATCTACATTTATGGTAAGTGTACACAACTGTACTATGTTCTTCGTGTTTCACTGTTGTAGTCATTACATTTCGGTAGAATCCCAAAGCTATGGTTGGGGGGCTGGAGCTAAACAGCATTAGGTTCGGCTATAAGGCCCTGCAGCACTGCAGTGGCAAAGCCTGCCCTTGGAGTACAGAGGCAAATGGTAATGCTTTGTAAAGGTGTGAACAGAACTCCAAGTAGCAGCCTCTAAAATGTCTTTGTTTGGTACTCCTCTGAGAAAGGCTGCTGAAGTAGCTGCAGCTCTGGTGGAATGAGACCTAATGCCCTTGGGCACAGGTTTACCATGGTGAGAGTAGCAGAAACGGATGCAGTGGCTTATCCACTTTGAAACTGTCTGCTTTGAAATAGCCTTTCCTTCTGATCCTGCTGCATATGACACTAGTAATTGCTCAGTTGTTCTTAGAGCTTTAGTCCTGCTCAAGTAGAATCTTAGCAGTCTGTGTACGTCCAAGGAATGCAGAATTCTCTCCCCCTTGTTCTGCGGGTTTGGATAGAAAGTGGGCAGATGAATTGTTTGGTTAAGGGCCACACTGGAAACCACCTTAGGCATAAAAGCAGGATTTGTCCTCAGACACCCTGTCTGGGTAAAATATGATAAAAGGCACTACACAGCCATGAGGGCCTGTTAACTCTGAAACTCTTCTTGCTGAAGTAATTGCTAGCAGAGCTGTTTTCCAGGATAACTTTAGATCAGCGGTAGCAGCAGGTTCAAATGGAGGCAGGGTGAGCTTTTCCAACAAATAATTGAGGTCCCATGCAGGTAATGGTGATCTTCTAGGAGGCCTTAAATTTTTGGCTCCTCTAGGATACTGCTTTAGTAAAGGATGAGAAAAGATAGGTGGTCTGTATTGTAATGACCTGAAATGGCAGAGGCATGGATTTTGATTGATGAGAAAAATAGGCCTTTGTCAAGCATCTCAGTTAAGTATTGTAATATCTGAGGAATATTTGGTTCTGCTGTATCAGTTACTTGTGCTTGATTCCAAGAACAGAATCTCTTCCAGTCAGCATAAGAGTTTCTAGTACTAGACCTTCTGGCTTCTAAAATGACATCCATCACAGCTTTACTGGGAGGTGTTTGTATAATTACATGATTAGCCATGCTGCCAGGTTCAGAGTCTGTAGTTGATTGCGCAGGATCTTATTGTTTACTGGGACAGTAGTTGTGGTCTTTGAGGCAAGGTCCAAGCTGGGTATTGAGACAAGTTTCGATTGGGCACCAGTATTGGCGGGGCCAGTCCAGGGCAATTAATATCTTTGGCCTCTCTTGTCTGACTTTTAGGAGGAACTTTGGTAGAAGAGGCAGAGGAGGAAAGGCGTAAACAAATAGGTTTTTCCAACCGAAGGATAGGCCGTCCATTTTTCATGCTGGTCTGTGTTAAGTCCTTGTGCAGAATCTTTTCAATTGATAATTTTGTGGAGAGGCAATTGAATCTATGTCTGGGCTCCCCCATTTCTCTGTTATCATGCTGAAGACTTATGGATTTAGTTTCCACTCGTGAGGATCCATAAGGTTTCTGCTTAAATCGTCTGCCAGTGTGTTTTGTTTTCATGTCAGGAATTGAGTGTGTGTTGAATGCGGTAGCAATATTTTCTGAGGAGTGAGGGATGTTAGGAGGTGGGGTACTGACTTTACCTGGGTGAAGGATGGAGTTTATGGAGAACCAGAATTGTTTGGGGCTGTGTTGGGAGGAGTCCAGGGCAGACTGGTTGTACTAGAATTTGTCCTGTTTTACTAGCTTTTTGACTCTATTGCGTAGTTCTAGGAATTTGTGTCTAGTTGAAGGGGTTTTGGTTTTGTGCCAGTGCTCCCAGGCTTTATTCCGGTTTTTCATTTCTGACTTAGTGGTTTTCTGTAGCCATGGGGAGGGTTGTGCTTTGGTTCGGGAAAGTCTTATGGGGGCATGGTAATTAAGGATACTCAAAGAAGGTAGTATTAAAAAATTCAACTGCATCAAGACTGAGGTACTTTAGAGGATGCCAGTTACATTCTTTGAGGGATGAGATGAATGTGAGTGGGTTAAAGTTTAGTTTTTTTTACGTATTTGATGGTAGATGACAGGTTTTGCTTGGTATAGGTATTTTTTGAGTAGGACTGTTGGGGAGTGATCACTGAGGCCATCTGATAAGCAGCCTGTTATATATGACTGTGGGCTCTTACTGACTAGTATCCAATCCAGGGTAGTGTGCTTGCTGGAGTTTGTTTCTCCTGGTTGGCGACTCGACTAGTTGGGTGAAGTCATGAAGGTTTACATGATGGGTTGGATGGTTGCCAGAACAGGATTGCCAGTCAATATTGAAATCAACTAAAATGATAGTTTCTTGGGGGAGATGGTGGGTAGACCAGCTGAGGAGGCTTTTTAGTTGAGGGATGTTTTGGCCAGGTGGGAAGTAGCATCCAATCATGTTGATGGTTTTGTTTTGGTTTATTTTGAGGTTGGTATATATTCTTTCTTCATTGCCTATTTGTGGAGCTGATGATTTTAAGATCTGGATGTTTAGATGCTGTTTAAATATTATAGCTACACCGCCTCCTTTCTTGTTTAGCCGGTCTACTCTTAGTATGCCGTAACCTGTAGGGAGTATTTGCTCACTGGTAATGTAAGGTTTTAGCCAGGTTTCTGTCAGGATGACTATATCTGGGGAGTACAAGTCAATGGTGGCATGGAATTCATGGACTTTGTTGGATATACTCCTAATATTTAGGCTTAGTAGAAGGAAGTCACTTGGCTTTCTACTGACCAATATGGGAGAAGTTGTGGTTTCTAGTCTGATTATGAGGATTGGGGTTGGAGATGGTAGGGCCAGGGTTGGGGTGGATGTCTCCACTTATGGATAATTTTGATATGCATGAGGTTATTAGTTCTCAGTTTTTGAATGTGTTTGTTTATAAGGGAAACTTTATGATTGTGCTCTGTGGGTAATAGGTATGGTGGGAGGATTACTATGTTAAGTTGTAGGGATGCTTTATGTTTGAGTGGGGGGTACACAGGGATGGTTCTTGAGTTGGTGGGAGGGCAGCTGAGTGAGGGTGAGACATGAGTGGTGGTGTGAGTACTAGTACAGTGGTAGTGGTTGAGTGGGGGAATGACAGAGCTTTGGTAGGATGGAACATATGCAAGGATAGTGCATGCAGTGAGCATAGGTAAGCATGCTTGTACATGTTAGTTGAGGAGGTGTGATAGTAGTGGGAAGATGGAGGAGGTAGTGTTAGGTTTGCACTGTGGTTGGCTATTGGAAAGATAGGAGGGGGTTGTGAGTGTAATAAAGGTGGGACCACTGGGGGTGGGAGGGAACAGGGGGCAGGGTGGGGAGTGAAGCGGGTAGAGACCCTGTTGGTTGCTCTTATGAGGGGGCTGGAAACAATCAGGTAACAGAGTTAACTGATAAATGAACATATGATAGTGACAAGGGTGGCTGTTTTAAAAATGGCGCCTGCCACAGGTAATATTTATTAACTTTGGAATTGTTTTAAGGTAATAAACAGGGAAGGGGGAGAGGAGAACAAGGGTGTGAGCAGGCAGTTCTTTGTAGTGCTGCTAATGAGCCAAAGCAAAGAATCTGTTGATTATCTATTTTTTAAGCATAGAGGCCTTTGCACGTGGCTCGTGCGTCGGTTTTTTAGTTTTAGAAGTTGCTTTTGTCTTTGGTTTTGCAGCTGTCATCGGTTTGATATACAAATGTTGAGATCTGAATACACCCTCATAAGCCGGTGCTTGCTCAGCGGCTCCAGACCCATCCGAGGGAAATACATCCGTCGGTCCAATACCTTTAGCATCTTACGGCATGCCGGACTCCACATGGGTGTCAGTAGAGGCCTGCGACTCGAAGGTAGCGGGTATCAGGGGCTGCGAATGCGCATCACTGAGTACTGGCGACTGGCTTAGGAGAAGCTTTGTCAGTTTTGGATTTCAACTGCCTTTCTCTGTCCTTTTCTTTGCATTTTTTTATGTACTCCGGTAGTCAGATTGCTATTAGACGACATCTCTGGGTAGTTAAATCTGTTTCCCAAATACTTTGACGCAAAAATATACCGATGCTTAGTGCATTGGTTAAATCTAGCACAAAACAGACAGCCAGGCACGTTGTGATCAGGGCCTAGGCAAGGAATACAGTATAAATGGAAATCTTTATGAGGTATTTGCTTCCCACAAGTAATACAATTATTAACTTTTTCTGACATCCGTAAAAAGCAAGAAAAAAAGTTTCCCTCAACAGGGTACTTGGCTTTAGTGAAGACTTTGGTTCTAAAACTCAAACTCTAATTTTTCAGTAGTCGGCCAACTGGCACTTGGCAAAATGCTTCTGCTTCGGGTACTGTGCAGCAAGAAAGATGGAGGAAAATGGCGTCGGCTGCATGTTCTATACCCGACGACCTGACGTCATGGAAGAGAAGACGGCAACTGATACAAGACCCAAGACTTTCGAATTTAGGCCAACTGCCAGCAGATTACCCAAACGTAATGACTGCAACAGTGAAACACGAAGAACATCTGCAGTGGCAAAGCCTGCCCTGGATTTGGAAAAGAGAGGCAAATGATAATGCTTTGTAAAGGTATGAACAGAGCTCCAAGTAGCAGTCTCTAGAATGTCTTTGGTTGGAACCCCTCTGTGAAAAGCTGCTGAGGTAGAGACAGCCCTGGTGGAATGAGATCTAATCCCCTTGGGCACAGGTTTACCATGGTGCAGGTAGCAGAAACGAATGCAGTGGCTTATCCACTTAGAAATAGTTTGCTTTGATATAGCCTTCCCCTCTGACCCTGCAGCAAATGCTACCAGTAGTTCAGAATTTCTTAGAGATTTGGTCCTGCTCAAGTAGAATCTTAGTAGTCTGTGTACATCCAATGAATGCAGAATCCGCTCCCCCTTGTTCTGCAGATTTGGGTAAAACGTTGGCAGGTGAACTGTCTGGTTAAGAGCCACACTGGATAGCACCTTAGGTATAAAAGGGTTGGTCCTGAGGGACACCCTGTCTGGGTAAAATATAATAAAAGGATCCGCAGCAACGAGAGCCTGTAGTTCTGAAGCCTTTCTTGCTGAAGTCACTGCCAAGAGAAAAGCTGTTTTCAAGAGAGACATTTTATATCAGCAGTAGCTGCTGGTTCAAAAGGAGGCAGGGTGAATTTTTTCCAGCACAAAATTGAGGTCCCATGCAGGAGTTGGTGATCTTCTGGGAGGCCTTAATTTTTTTGCCCCTCTAAGATACTGTTTAAGCAGAGGATGAGAAAAGAGGGGAGGCTCTGTGTTATAATGAGCCAAGATGGCAGAGGCATGGATTTTTATTGAAGAAAAAGATAGGCCCTTGTCGAGCATCTCAGTCAAATATTGTAAAATCTGAGGAATATTGGGCTTTGCTGTGTCTGTTCCTTGTGCTTGGTTCCAAGCACAGAATCTCTTCCATTTATCAGCATAAGATTTTCTAGTACTAGGCCTTCTGGCTTCCAAAATGACACCCATCATAGATTTACTGAGAGGTGTTTGAAAAATTAAATGATCAGCCATGCTGCAAGGTTCAGAGTTTGGAGCTGAGAGTGCAAAATTTGATTGTTCTGCTGAGACAGTAGATTAGGTATTTGAGGCAAGTACCAAGGGAGAAGTTGAGACATATTCCTTAGAAGTGGGTACCAGTGTTGCAGAGGCCAGTCCGGAGCAACTAGGATAATTTTTGTTTTTTCCTGTCTGACTTTTAGTAAGACCTTGGAGAGAAGAGGCAGAGGGGGAAAGGCATAGACCGATAGGTTTTTCCAACTGAAGGATAGGACATCCACTTTCCATGCTTTTTTGTGATGAATTCTTGTCAAGAATTTGTCCAGCTGATAATTTTGGGGAGAGGCAAATATATCAACGTCTGGGGCTCCCCCATTTCCATGTTAACATGCCAAAGATTTGTGGATCTGGTTTCCATTCGTGTGGGTCCATAAGATTTCTGCTTAGGTCTGCCAGAATACTTTGTTTTCCTGGCAGGAATTGAGCTTGAAGATGTATTTGTTAAGTCAAAGCTGTGTTCCACAATGCCATGGCTAGTATGCAAAGGGGGTAGAAATATGCTCCCCCCTGCTTATGTACCACATAACCATGGTGTTGTCCCTCTTTATCAGCAGTTGTCCTGGATGAAGTAAGTCCTTGAAGGCCGTCAGAGCATTCTGAACAGCTAGCATCTTTCTGGTTGATATGCAGATGCATCTGTTTTGGGCTCCATATGCCCTGAATGCATCTCCCCGCCAGGTGGGCTCCCCAAGCATAGACTGATGCGTCTGTAGTTGGGGTTTGGGTGGCAGGGGGTAGAGTGAATGACAATCCCTTGTTTTGGTGACATGTCTCCGCCCACCAAAGAAATTCCTGTTGTAGGCAGGGAATGAGAAATTATAGTTTCCTGACTGTGACAATGTTGGCTCCATAAACTTTTTAGGTACCACTGAAGTTTCCTCATATGTAGTCTTGCATATAGAATTAGTAGAATGCAGGATGCCATGAACCCCATAGCCTGCATAATGTTTCTTGCAGATAACTGGGTTTTTGTTGCCATTTGTTTGAAGTATATTGTCAGTTGCCTTTGTCTAGCGTAAGGTAAGCCACATCTAGGCAGTTGTATTCAAGCTTGCACCCAGGAATGTAATTATTTGAGAGGGTAACAGATGGGATTTCTTTTTGTTTACTGTGTACCCTAGGCATGTTAGAAGCCTTTTTACAAATGCCAGATGTTGAAGAAGAATGTCCTTGTCCTCTGCTTGAATGAGAGAGTCGTCCAGATTAGGATAAATTTGTATGCTTCTGTCTGCAGAATGCAATTACTGGTGCTAGGCACTTTGTAAAGACCCTGGGCACAGTAGATAAGCCAAAGGGCAGTGCAGAGAATTGGTAATGCAAAAAACCAGCCTTGAATTGGATTTACCTTCTGCATGATTACCTTACTGGGATATGCAGCAATGCCTCTTTTAAGTCTAGAGTCACTAACCAAGTGTTTCTGCCCAGCATAGGTAGTGGCTGTTGTAAAGTCAGCACTTTGAATTTTGGAACGTCCAAGAATGTGTTCAAAATCGATAAACAGTACTGGATGCAAAGAATGGTCTTTTCTGGGTACCAGGAAAAGTCGAATAAAAACCTTGTCCTTTTTCCTTTTCTGGTACTGGTTGAATAGCCCTCATATCCATGAGGGACATAATTTGTTTCTGAGCCAGTGCCCACTGATTTTGTGGCAGATCTGGCCATCCGTTTGGAACTGGCAAAGTACGGAAATGAAATCTGTACCCCTGGGATACTATGTTCAATAACCACTTGTCCTGGGTAATTAACTGCCAATTTTGAGCAAGAAGTGCTAGCTTTCCCCCCAAGGGGGCTGCCAAAAGATAAGTGCTTGGTGATGGTAGAAGAAAGTCACTGAGACTGCTTACTGTAGGTTTGTCCTTTGTTTCCTCCAGATTTGGAGGTGGAGGCACCCCACTGCTTTGACCTATAAGAACCCTGTGATTGCAACCTGGAGCCTTTTGAGCACCTGGATTTGCCTTGAGTGTCTCTGTTGGACACAGGAAAAGACCAATTTTTAGTAGGCCAGTGTCTACTGAATCTGGGTAGCTGCACTTGCAAGAAGTCTTTTACAGTTTGCATAGATTTAGCTTGGTCTTCCATTTTCTTTAAAACCTCTTTCGCCTTATTACCAGAGTGTCATGCTGCAAGGGGGCATCCAACAATTTAGCTTTAACATAATCAGGCAGATTCTGCTCCTTGAGCCAGGCATGCCTTCTAATCACAGATCCACTAACTACGGCCTTGCAAGAGGCCTCCAAGGAATCAAAACCACATTGCAAAGTATGCTTTCCAACCTGTTCTGCTGAATGCAATAATTCTTGTAACTTTATTTTCCACACAATCAGAAATCAACAATTTTCTGTTTCAGTAGGCCCATAACATGCTGTTGATATTTAAGTATATAAAACTGGCAGTTTAAGGCTCTGATTGCCAAGGTAGCAGACGTATAAACATTCTTTCCCCATCTATCCAGCGCCCTGGAATCTCTATCAGAGGGGGTAGGACTTTTAACTGTAGAGGCCTTAACACCCTTGGGACCCTGGGAAATAGTCTCAGGATCAGCAGCAGGATTTTTGAATAGAAATTTGTAGGAGTGAGGGACCCTGTAATATCTGTCTGGTTTACTAGGAAACATGCTTGATTCCGAAAACACATCAACAATGTCCAATACAGGAGGTATAGACAAAGGCCTATGCAGAGGAAGAAGAAAGAAATCCCTAAGCCTCTTTTGATTCAGAGAAGTCCCGACTCTCCCAGTGAAAAAGTTCCTTAAAGTAAGCAAAGTTTCTCCAAAAGAGTAATCCTCAGGAGGAGATGCAGATGGTATGGATTCCCCTCCATCAGAATCCTCATAGGGTGGAATGGAAAAATCCTGATCAGAAAAGGAATCAGAAGAAATGGAAACCTGATCTCACGATTCATAATCAGTACCTTGCCTATGCCCCTTAGTGGGGGGGTTGGGAACCCCTGATCAAGGTAATTAAGTCCTCAGCCATTTTGATTATCTGTTTCTTAAGCATAGGGGCCTGAACACGTGGCTCATGCATCAGTTTTTTAGATGTAGGTTCATACTAGGCTATCTGCCCAAGGGCATTTATAAGCCTAGCCCATAGTTATGTGGCTTTCGCCACCCCTTTAGTTTGAATAAAACTATGCCTATTATTTTGCTGTGCCTCTGTCAAGCAGTGACACTGAAGTAATCCCTGGGGTATATCTGCGATCTCCCATCCATTGGTCAAGATTCCTCTTGAACAAGGCCAGCGAGGTGCTCTGCCTCACATGTACCGGGATTTTGTTCCACAGCATAGGGAGTCTCTGGGTGATGAATCTGTCCCTCCAGCACGTTCTATTAATAACCGTGTCAAGGTTTAAGTCTCCCGCCCTTGTGGTTCTGAGGGATCTAGATTTTTTGAGGTGAAGCATATTCATCAAATCTGGGTTTGACATGGCCTTATATGTCAGGCACAGGTCACCTCTGAGCAAGCGGTATGAGACTGAATAGAGCTGGAGTTCTTTCAGTCGGGCAGCATAAGACATATTTGAGACCCTTTATCCTTTTGGTGAGGAACTTTTGGGGCCTTTCCAGCTGCTGCAGGTGTCGGGTCAGATACATTCCGAATGGGGCATTGTACTCAATCATAGGTCTGAGTGATGAGTACAGGGGACGATGACCTCCCTTGATCTAGATGTGAATCCCTTCATGATCAGGTGGGCAATGTAGAAGGTTTTCCTAACTACTTTAGCAACATGAGTGTCAAGCGAAGGCTACTGTCAACCTGGGTCCCCAGATCCCTGATGACTACTTCTGTGCTCAGTGGATTGCCACCTATATGGTAGCTAGGGGTAACCTTGTTTTTCCCGAAGGGTATGACTATGCATTTCTTGGCGTTTAACTTTAGGCCATGGCTCTGGCACCAGTTATCCGTTTCTGTGAGGCCCTTCTGAAGGATATCTGTGTCAGATGTGTTTTCGACTATGGCGCCCAGTTTGCAGTCATCTGCAAACCTTGCCAGCCATAACCCTCCTGTGTTTGCTTGTACTTCAGAAAAGTAGATGCCGAACAAGAGTAGACCCAGGACTGAGCCCTGTGGGACACCACTTGGGACAGGCTTTGAGTCTGACATGGCTCCAGCAACTCTGACCCTGTGGGTTCTGTCACTTAGCCAGTTTGCAACCCATCTTGTGATGTATGGGTTTACATTCAAGCTGATGAGTTTTTCGATGATACCTGAGTGGGGTATTGTGTCGAAGGCCTTTGCCAGGTCGAGGTAGGCTGTATGGACTGCCTTTCCCTCATCAATGGCCTTGGTGACCGTCTCGAAAAAGTCAACCAAGTTTAAAAGGAATGATCTGCCTTTGACAAAGCCAAACTGGGTTGGATCCAAAGTCTGCAAGTTCCCTAGGTCTTTATTTATGAGTTCCATTATGATCCTCTCCATGGCTTTGCAGATAAGGCTTGTCAAGCTAATGGGACGGTAATTTCCAGGGTCGGTGGAGGCACCGCCCTTGTGAAGTGGGACCACAGTTGCCGTGCGCCACTCCTTGGGTATGTATCCTGAGGTGAGGCTAAGATTAAACAGCTGTCCTAGAAGATGCTTTTGATCTTGTTTTTGAGGCTGGTGTCGCTTTTATAAAAAATTCGGGGCCTGAAAACACCCATCCAAGGGAAAGTAGTCCACGGGTTCAACACTCCGAATGGGTCTCGGTAGAGGCCTGCGACTCAAAAGTAGCGGGTATCAGGGTCTGCGAAAGCGCCCGAGTACCGGGCGAACCAGCGACTGGCTTAGAAGCTTCTTCGGTTTTGGACCTCAACGGTCCATCTGTCTTTTTCTTTGCGTTTTTTGTGAACTCCGGTAGTCGAATTGCTAACCAACGACATTTCAGGATAATTAAACCTTGATCCAAAATATTTCATTGGTTAAATCTAGCACAAAACAGACAGCAAGGCACGTTACGATCTGGGCCTAGGCAAGGAATACAGTATAAATGAAAATCCTTAGGAGGTATTTGCTTCCCACAAGTAATGTAATCATTACCTTTTACTGACATCGGTAAAGAGCAAGAAAATGTTTCCCCAACGGGGTACGTAGCTTTAGTTTGAAGACTTTGGTTCTGAAACTCAAATGCGAAAATTTCAGGAGTCGGCCGACCGGCACTTGCGAACTGCTTCTGCTTCGGGCACCGCGCGGCAAGAAAGACTGAAAAAAATGGCGTCAGCTGCATATTTTATACCCCTGACTACCTGACATCATGGAAAAGGAGACAGCAACAGACGCAGGACCCAAGACTTTGTTATTCAAGCCGACCGAGGGCAACCTGCCAGCAGAGTACCCAAATGTAATAACTGCAACAGTGAAACATGAACATCACATTATAATGGACCTTATAAACAAGGAGACTGGCAACCTCCAAACACTTGATCCCACACAGTTTGGTTTTGACAACTGGAGAAAGTCTGTTAAACTTGTTTGCCTTCTTTCAAACAGTCACCAAAGCCATAGATAAGGAGAAGACTGTGCACACTGCTTACACCTTGACCTAGCCAAAGCCTTAAACACTATTCCCCCACTCGGGCATAATAAATAAACTCTCCTAGCTAGGCATCAACCCATATATTACCAGATGGGTAGCTAATTGACTCACTAATAGGACACACTGTCAAAATAGGGGAAAGCCACCTCTAGTAGTAGACCCATAACAAGCATCATACCCCAAGGATCAGTCTTGGGGCCTCCGTTTGGGATACACATCTGAGGTGCAAGCCAAAACCAGTGGTCTGTGGCTGACCAAGTTTGCAGATAACTGCAAGTTGGGTACTGTCAAATTCTCCTAGTAACGTGAACATCCTCCAAGAGGGCCTTCCACAAACTCATGACTGGTGCCAGAAGAATGGCTTCAATCTGAATGCCAAGAAATGCAATATACCCTTTGGGGAAAATGGCATCCTCACTAATTATCACATTAGTAACAACATACTAAGCACAGTCGTGGGGGACTTGGGCACCCAGGTTGATACTGACTTTTGACCACCACATTGCCTCCGCTGTATGAAAGGCTTTCTACATGGACCAACTCATAAGTATTTCATCCAGAAACAAAAAGGCTATAACATCACTATACTCTTCCCCTTATCAGACCCATTATCAAGTACAATGCTCCCTTTGGCATGTACCTTGTCAAGCATATACAGCAGTTGGGGAGACCACACAGTTTTCTGACCAGGAAAATCCAGGGTCTCAAACACCTATCCTATACAGACAGGCTAAAAGCCCTGTCCCTCTACTCAGTCTCGTACAGACTGCTCAGAGGTGAGCAGTGTCTGGCAGACTCAGCCTTGACGGAGTTGCTGCATATCCGCAAGTCAAACTAGACTAGCACAACCTGCACACAAGGCATCGACCTAGTCTGTGACATTAACAGAACTTGTTGGTAGGATAGCTTTGTGTCCCCAACAGCTCCACCATCTGTTGAATAGAATCCCTTTTTCCATGTCAAGTAGAGTAGCTCACTAGCCCTCTAAGCGAAACCTGGACAACTGAATGGGAAACAGAAAATGTACCCCGGGATCCCACCTGCGGCCTTGCTGGACAAGGAAAACAGGTGCTTTGTTGGGCGAAATTCTTGGCAAGGCTTATAAGAGCATCCGGTCCAACAGCCTAGTATCATCCTACGAACTTGTTAACCTATAACAATCAAATTTAATTAACCTGACTACTTAAATTCATTGCTCGAGTACATGCCCCTAAATCACAAGACTAATGAACCACTTAAAAGTAAAATGGACATAAAAACACAGTTCAAAAGTTCAAAAATAGCATTATTACTTAAAATACTTATGTCATAAAAACATTTAAATCTGTTTACACTGATTTTTTTTAATCAAGAACCACTTTGTAATTCACACTGTTGTTCAACCCTGGTATTTTGTAAGTATTAAATAAAAACTGCCATTTTAACTCCTTAAATTCTAGCTCACCCTCTCTCAACTTCTCTATCCCCCCCATTAAAATCACTAGGTACATAATCTATTACTTAAATCAGAAATTTCTTAAAATCTTTACATTTAACAGAATGTTTCCTATAGCATTATCCATATTTTTGTCTTAACTACACAGTGATGTTCATATACACACTCAACTCCGTGTTGGGTTTCCCAATGTAAAATGGCGCCCAGATGGAAACTTAGCCAAATATACGAGAAAGTTTGAACCACAAGTTAAAAAAAAAAGGTACCCGATTAATTCTATCGGTTTTTGTATTGGTGAAATATGTACTTTGACATGTGCCTAAACACAACAGCTGTAACATTTCAAAATACCACTCTTTTGAACTCTGTACATATCCTTTTTCAAGACCATGCACATTTTTAAATTCTACCTTACCAGTCATTACAGGTACAAAACACCAACTGAAACGCCCTCTCTATCAAAATTCACTATTTAAAAATATAAATCTAAATGCTATCAAAATAGCAGCACAATGACTTAAAGAATGCTCTTAACTATAGGGAAAATAGTTCAAAATATATATGATCATATTTAGCTGCTACTAGCCCACTATCTACCAAAAAAAAAAAAAAACAATCCTAATTTGAATAGGAGACTAGTACTAATATGAAAATCAAGTGAAAAGAACTTACTGCTTTAGAGAGCCCTCTGATGCGTCTGGATGCTTCAGGTGCAAACTAGATTCATTCTACAAAGGTGGAGCGCAAGGAATTATGGGTAAGCAAGGTGTCACAAGCCCTGGATCTGAAGCTTTATAAGAGTTGCAGAGGTTGGACCTGGTTGGCTATAACAATCAGATGGAAAAAGACATCATTGGGTCCTTAGTGCTCTCCCACTGAAAACACCGATACATTCTGGGGCTTAGTGCTCTCCCACTGAAAACAGATACATTCTGGGAACAGTCTTGGAGAAAGAGAACCCCCTAAAGGGGATTTCAAAACAATCTCAAGAAAAAAACTATCTGTCCCTGTAACTTCCTGTTCAGATTCAGAATCTTTATTATCTACATGAAAATAGGAATCACTTTCTTTTACCAGAAAATTACTTTAAAGGATGAATATCCTGAAATAAATCCTAAGCCAGACAGAGCAAACAACTCCTTGCTAAAGAAAATAGAATAAATTTTTTTTTTGATAAAAATGGGACTGACCATGTTACTAATGGCAACAGCAGCTTACCTAGGGATGGGCAAAGCATTCTGACATAACAGGGAAATCTTCCCTGTTACCTCTCTCAGGACTGACTACAGCAGCTTTTCTTTGCCCACTGAGGAGACCCCAACAACCGCAGAGGATGTGGCTAGCCCCTGGTCCATAGCGGCTGTAGGTGCTACACTAGTGGAATCCGGGGTAAAAGATGAATGGTCTAAGCTATAACAAAATAACCATAGCAGCTTCACCCACCTGCAGTTGAGGCAAATTGCTAGTCTGATGTGGTGGCAAAATCTGTTTGCTTAATTTTTTCTTTCGGTGGCTGGAAGGAGGACTGACCGTGGTACCAGAAGTCAGCGCCATGGTCAATCTGAAAATGGTGCGCTTTCCGGGGGAAGACTAACAGCAATTGCAGGTAAACACTACCAATCCACAAAAGTCAACTTTCTGACAAAAAAAAACACTAAAGCATTTAAAATAACTATGCTATTCCCATAAACAATTTCTCACAATGTTTTCAGTTAACTTACACCACTTTTAAAATGAAAGAAAAAGTATACTCCATTTAAATGTTGTGACAATCTCAAGATAGTCTGTTAAAACACAGCACCCCTCAGCTTTAAAATAACTTTCCTGATAAGGAAAGTAATAAAACATCAACAAAGTACATAAATGGAGGTTACCCCCCCAAAGGGCACTTATCTGCCCAGCAAAGGAAAGCGTAAGCAGACTGCAGATCCTCCAAAGCCCCAGGTGTGTACTCTTTACAGTCAGTAAAGCTATGTCGGCCTTCATACCCAAAACTGGTCTTGTAGTCAAGCTCAGCTCGAGCTACCTGACAGTTTGGGAGCATAGGAAGCTTTGGAAGCTGGTTGGCTGTTATATTATTGGCAGGATGTAATCCATACAGCTAAGGCTACTGCAACAGTGATCAATATGAAGAACACCTGGGAGATTGATTCAGGGTAAATTCAGAAACTACTTATGGAATGAAAGATGGATTAGTGTGCAAAATAATGTCCTTGCAGAAAAACAGAAAATATTGTTCTACCATAACAGCTTGTAGCTCAGACACTTATCTGCAGATTTCAAAGAAACAGGGAAAACATTTTTGTAAGTAAACTTTAAATCAACCTAAAAGACAGATTAAAAAGGAGATTGGGTCGACTTTTTAAAAAAAGTTGAGACCTCAGTGAGGGGGCAATTTGCTTTTGACAGGGAGTCTCAAGTGTAACACTCCTTTCACAAACTGTCTGACCATAAAAATAGGGGGACCAATCGACAGACAAGCTGAGATGGCCACAAGATTCACCTTGACAGAAGCATAAGATAAGCCATCATCAAGTAGCTCTCACAAATGTTTCATAACCAGAGAGGTAGACACTACATTGGGCCCTCTATCGGTTAAAGCACCACCTATGAAACCTCTTCCACTTGTAAACATAAGATTTTACAGTTGCAGGTTTTCTTGCCTTCTTCAACAACGGATACACATCTTCATGGCACCAGTGCTTAAAATATGTAAAGACAGAATTATCAATGTTGTCAGTTGCAATTGCTCTAAGAAGCTGTGCACCAATCGCCCCTGACACTGCATGAGTAGATCCAGAGGGAGAGGAAGCTTATGGTAATTGCCCTTGGCCAATTCCATTAAAATGGAGAACCAACTCTGCCTGGAGCAAAAGGGGGTCAACCACAGTGATCTTTGGTAATTCTTTCTGTATCTTTAGAAATACCTTTGGTATTAGTGGAAAGGGGGAAATGCATAAAAGTCCACTGCCATCCAGGGAACACGAATGCTTTAAGCGTGGTTGCAAGGATGTCGAACATAATTTTTCGAACTGTTCTGAAAGAGGCAAACAGATCTATTTGAGGTGTTCTGCACATCTAGACCAAATCCTGGAAGACCTCTGTCTTAAGTTTTCGACAGGGTCCACGGTCTGCTTATTCTACCTTCTGTTTTGTTGTGAAAGGATGCAGGAGGTCTGAAGAGAATATTGTATGGTAACTTTCAGACCATCATTGCCAACCAGCAAAAAGGGTACTGACCTTGTACCAGCCTGTTTGTTTACATACCACGTATGATTGTTGTGTTGTCTGATCACTAAAAAGGGACCTACACACCATAGGTAGTGAACATTTTAATTCCTGAATCAATGCTAGCATTTCTTTGAAATTTGTGTGTTTTATACCATCAGGACCGCCCCATCTGCATTTCAACTCCCCTGGACACTACTCCCATGCAAAATCTGAATGAGCCAGTCTGGATGGATTGAACTGGGATATGAAGGAAGAAGGGTAGGCCTAAACTGAGAAACATGTGATCCCTCCACCACTAACTCTTGTTTCATTAATTCCAGCACTGATACCTGGAACTCCTAAGACAAGCAAGTGCTAGGACCAACTTTTTTTTTGTTTGTTTTTGAAGTACCACTGGATCTTTATCATATGTAGTTCAGACAGTGGCAGCAAAGAATTCTGAGAAACTCTCGTGCAGGCAGCTTCCTGAAGAAAGGAATGATGAAAAATGTTCTGACAAGTCAAGACATTGCCTTCTGGTAGAAAGGCCACTCTTTCTGTGCATCATACTCCTCAGGAAGACTTCTTTGTGAGGGTATGACATAAGACTTTTATAAGTACAACATGAAGCTCAGTAAGGTAGAATGGTCGAGACATTGTCTAATGATTCTAAGAGCCTGGAAACAGACTGCACAAACCTGCAAGACATCGAAATAAGGGAAAGGTGGATGCCCAAGGTGTGGCAGTAAGCAGCCAGTGGAGCCAGTCACTTGGTAATTATTCATGGAGCAGTAGATAGCCCAAAGGGTAATGGAGAAAACTGACAATGTGAGCCAGACACAGCAAATCTCAGACAGCTCCTGAAGTTGGGAGCAACTGGAATGTGGTGACAAGCATCTTTCAGATCTAAAGTCACCATGAAACATTAGACCAAAAAAAGAGATAGGACTGTCTGCAGGGTAAGCATTTTGAATTTGGGTACTTTCAGACAAATATTTAGGCAAGACAAATCTAAAATTTGTCTCCATGACAACTCCTTTTTCGATACCAAAAACATTCTGGAATAAAATCGTTTTCCTTTTTATGGTGCAGGAACTGATTCTACAGCCCCTGCCTGTAACAAGTAGTACCAAAGAGAACAGACATGTTTGAGTGGGCAGGGGTGAAGAGAATTCCCTGCTGGGAGGGGACTTTTTAATACACTTCCAAGAGCATCTTCTCTGAATTATTCTCAGCACCCATTTATCTGAGACTATTTATGGCCAGGCTGCAGGGTGGAGTAAAAGTGTGGGGGAAAGGGGAGAAGGGACAGTATACCAGAGTTTCTGCAAAGTCGTTCTTTAGCAGGGGATTGATCCTTTTTGATAAATTAACCCATTTTATTTGCTTTGGAAGCATTATCCACCTGCCATTTACTATTGGTACCCTGACTTGTTAGGCTGAGAATGCTTGTTCTGCCCTTTGAAGTTGAATGCCTTGTTAGGGGAGAACCTGGGAATATCACACATTCTTGATAACACATGCATCAATTTACCTCCATTAACATATTGTTTAAAACTTTGAATAGCAGAAGGACCAAACACCAATTCAAAACTTAAAGGGGCATTCAAAATCTCACTTTAAAAATCTTCACAAATTCTGGTTATGTAACCAAGCGCATCTTCTCAATGCAACAGAAGCGGTTGCATTTCTACAAATTGTTCTCACCTTCCAAGATGCATTTCAAATCATGTTCTGAAATCAGAGTTGCACTAGAAACACGCACTCATTTAACACCATCAACAAGTAAAGATGCAGTAATGTTATCTAAAATTGTAAGCACATTACAAAATAAACTTCCACATAAAGCCTACATAATTTAGAATTCTTGACTAATTTAATAGACTGAGCCAACTTCTTCCCCCAAGGGTCTACCCCTTTGCAAATTTTATCTGGGACATAGGGTTAGAAAAAGCCAAAGAAATTAAGAGTTGGGAGCTGAAAAACCATAGCTGGGTCAGCTGACAAGGGAGAAAAACAGAGCTGCAAGATTAGACTATACTTTGAACATCATCGTAGACATTTTAGTAACTGGTTAAACAGCCAAAGGGTAAACCTATTTGAGGGCTAGTACACTAAATCTAAAGCTGTCATTTTTGCCATCATGTATACTACAAAAATGTGCAGCTACAGGGCTCTCCAAGTTACCCCTCCTTATGTCACCCAGATGCTCCAAAATACGAATCTTAATCTTTCTGGTAGTTTGCCCAATGTACCACTTTACTGGAACACAATCACATCCTAAAATGTATACTACACCAGATGACCTACAGTCAAACCTCTCAAAAGCAGTGTATTTTTTTCCATTTATTTTCACCCCGTGCATATTTTTAATTTTGTTACAAACGGAACAATTACCACAGCTATGCATCCCAACACTACTAACTGTTTTGATTTCAAGTTTTCTATTCAAAATTTTTTAAATTGGGATACCTTCTATAAGAAAAGGTAATATGCTTGGGAAAAAGGTGACCTATTACTGGATCTTCACTCACCACATGCCACAGACCCCTGATAATTTTTTCCATAGTACTTGAAAAATTGGAATACTTGGATACAAAAAATAACCTATTCAAATTTGATAAATTTTCAAAGTCAAATGCATTCTCACGCCCACGCGTCCCAAATGTCTTGTTTTTACACAATCTGCATTTTATGGATTGAAGTTTATCATGGTCATATCCACGGGAAGTTAACCTTTCCAAAATTTCATCACACACTTCCTCCCAAAGATTTTTATCCGAAGTGTTCCTCAAATTCCTTTTGAATTCCCCTTCTGATAAAGCCTTAATCAAATGTGCAGGGTGCATACTACTAGCATGCAAAAAATTATTAACCGAAGTAGGTTTCCTGAAAGTTCTATATTCAACCAAACCACTTATTCCCACATAAAACTCTACATCAAGAAAAGGAATTTTGAATTCAGATGTATGTGCTACAAATTTTAGACCATGATTATTATTTAAATCCAACAAAAACTGATCAAACAAAATAATGTCACCCTTGCATACAAAAATCAAATCATCTATGTAACGTTTAAAAAAGATCACATTGTTAACAAAAAATGTGTTTTGAAACATGAATTCCTTCTCGAACTCTCCCATATAAATCACTGCATAGCTGGGTGCAAAAGCTGCACCCATGGCTGTTCCTTTTGTCTGCAAAAAATATTCATTTTTCCATAAAAAATAATTGTGTGTTAAACTAAACTCAAGCAAACTTAACAAAAATCTGGTGCATGGTCCTTCTCCCATCATTTTATACACTGCTTCCATACCTCACCTAGTTTTAATATTGGTGTAGAGTGATACAACATCAACACTAGACCAGTAGTAGTTGTCTTCCCATTTAAGTCCCTTTAATGCTAAGCAAACATCCTGAGTATTTCTAACATGTGACTGAACCTTCGGAAGAAATTTCTTAAGGTGGAAATCCAAGAAAAGATTAACCCTCGCAACAAAGGACCCAATTCCTGAAATAATAGGTCTACCTGGGGGATTAGCAACATTTTTATGAATCTTGGGTATTATGTACATGTAAGGGTGTCGGGGTTCCCTCATTTTTAAACTTTTTACATCCTTACAGGTGAAAAATCCCAATCTTTCGCCTCTCTCCAATAACTCATTGAGTTCATAAGAATAGGAATTTAAGGGATTACTTTCTAACTTTTGATAGGTATCTTCCACTAATAAATTGTTAACTATGTTCTCATACCTATCATTATTCATAATCACCCAATTACCCCCCTTATCAGCAGGTTTAACAGTAATCCTATCCAATTCCATCCTAAATGCTTTAAGAGCTGCCCATTCATCTTTGCTTAAATTAAAGACATTCTTATGCACACAAAACGATTTATGTGCTAATTCCAATTTAGCCAAAATGACATGCTCAAAGGCATTTATTGCCAAAGATTTCTTAGGAGGCATAAAGTTGCTGTCACCTGAAAAATAGGGAACCTCTATATGGCCATATCCACCTCCAAAAGCCCCCTCCATATTAGATTCCATAGAAAACTCAAGGGTGTTCTCATTCTCATTTTCATTCAACCCCAAACCTTCATAGTCATATATGCTTAGGTTTAATAGAGTTTCATCCAGGATACTCTCATCTCCTTTGTGCATACTCTTTTCTTTTTCATGAAAATAAACCTTCAGATTTAATTTTCGAATGAAGGTTTTCACATCAAAAAGAATATCTGAGAAAGAAGGTATTCTAGTAGGTACAAATTTTGTCCCTTTAGAAAAAACACTTAACATTTCTCCAGACAAAGGCACATCAGAGAGGTTGATCACATTTAAACCAGTACTAACAGTGGCACAAACAATAGGTTCCATTTCATATTCTACACCATTACACAATTCAGTGGTATTAGCATACTCAGAGAGTTAATTAGTTTTGTCCTGGTATCCATCCTGAACAACAACAAGTTCACTGTAACTCCCATAAGTATTTCAGATATTATTCTCATCCCTACTGCTGTCCCCATGGTGCTCACAGAAATATTGAGACTGCATTTGTGTGAGATTATTGATGTCAAGGTGAACATTTCCAGAGTTCTCATTATTATGACATGCAATTACATCCTCAGCAGCTTTACCAAGCTGCAGGCTTTGATAAACATTCAAACCATCACTTTCCGTACTTGCTGCCTGCCCCAAACACGTGCACACATCACTAACCAAACAATCATAATCCTCCACATTCACAGTCTGCTCCAAAGGAGCACCAAGAAACCCAGGCGTTTCACCATCACGTCGTGATTTCAAAGTTAAATCCAATACGCCAAAATTTTCAACAGTTTGAGCAGCAGTTACATCATTATTAGATTTAATAAATCGCAAACCTACAAAACTATTTAAACATTCACCTTCCAAACTAACTACCTGCCCCAAATTCATACAAGCATTGCTAGTCAAGGAAAAGAATCTTTCACACTAACGATTTGTTCCAAAGGAACACAGGATGATTCTAACGTTTTACCATCATGGCGTAATTGCGTGTTTAATTTTAATGCGCCAGTACTGTTTGATGAACTATCCAAGAAAACCCCACTAGAATACTCAAACATGTTTGCTATTTTTTAAAGCATTTTCATGATAAAATGACGAAATTTCATCAAAAGATTTAACATTAGTTAGCGCACTAGCAAACGGAGCTCGCTGAGCATACTGAATGTTTAAAGTCAGTTTTTTGACTGACTGTTAACTTGCAAATGACTTGTCTTACCCCGTTTTCTCGTCGATCTGGTCTGCACATTGTACGTCCTATTTCGAGAATTTTGCTGTCCCCTTCGGTTCTCCTCACTCACATCCGAATCTTCAGCTGCAATATTCTCAAAAGAGACACTTTTACGGCTGCCACCAGTCTCAGCAGAAGAACAAGAGGAAACCTCATAATTTCCTCCTCTATGTCTTTTAAAGTTCCATTGAAAACGGCGCCCTCTCCTGGGCCAATTGTAGATCTCATTTCTTTCGTAATCTTGAACATCTCTATTTAATTTTGACTTCTTTCTGGCCATTACTTCATTTTCAACTTTTTTTAGCTTTTCATTTATTTCTTTAAAATTTGACTGGAACACATTTGCGGACACTTTGCTTTTTATATCTTGTTGTAACTCAATGATTTTGCAATGCAAACTGTCCATGGTTCTTTGATTCTTTTTAATCAAAATTTTCAGCCAGTTCAAACAACTATCTTGTGCAGCTTGTCTCCATTCAATCAACAAGTCATTTTCATCTTCCTTAAAACCTCCTGCTGGCAATTTGTCTATGCGCAGACCTCTGGGTGTTATATTCAACATCACATATTTTTCAAGTAGTTTTGAGTCATAAAAAACAGTCATTTCTTTTGCCATAATACGTTCAAGATGCACAAATTCTTCAGAACAAAGTTCATTGCTGCCCCTAGTCCACAAATCTGAGGCAGCATATTTTCGCTCTCTTTCTTTCAATATATCAGCAAAAGAAAGTCTCACCACTCTGTGCTTCCTCTGATACAGACATCTCAGAAACAATAGACAACTTAAGAAGCCAAACCTCAAAAATTCTTCAGAAAACACCACAAAGATTCAAAGGAAGGCACAGAAGTGGCTTAGTCCATCTTTATTCAATCCGTCCTGGTACCTCAGCTGTTCGCCTTCAATGGGACACACACTAACATTTTCAGTGTTCTTTTATATATGCATTAATCAGTTAATTAAGCAATTAATTATACCAAACATTTTAACTCTTTCAACACTGAAACATTTTCCAGAAAAGAATAAATACAATTATTTTAACAATTTAAAAATCATTATTTCATTATATGCAAAATTTCTTATATATGTTGCAAAAATGTAAACATAGAATAAATACTCAAAATTACAGAATTAATAAATTTAATTTATACAATAAATTCTTCATTTAGAAAATGCAATGTAAATATAACATCCTATAAATCACTGACTTATTTAAACATTACAAAATTACTTTTGTTTAATATTAAGTTAACAAATATAAATTAAATTTCATTTGATCTCATTAAATTTCCAAATTCATTCCCATGATGGCAAAAATGACAGCTTTAGATTTAGTGTACTAGCCAGGCCCCATTTATGTAAAGGGAACTTTAAAGTAGCTTTGAACAAGCTTGAACAGAGGATGATTATAGAGTATCATACTTTATTCCCTAAGGGAATGAATTTGGAAATGCTGTAATTGAGTATTTATTCTATGTTTACATTTTTGCAACATATATAAGAAATTTTGCATATAATGAAATAATGATTTTTAAATTGTTAAAATAATTGTATTTATTCTTTTCTGGAAAATGTTTGTGTTGAAAGAGTTAAAATGTTTGGTATAATTAATTGCTTAATTAACTGATTAATGCATATATAAAAGAACACTGAAAATGTTAGTGTGTCCCATTGAAGGCGAACAGCTGAGGTACCAGGACGGATTGAATAAAGATGGACTAAGCCACTTCTGTGTCTTCCTTTGAATCTTTGTGGTGTTTTCTGAAGAATTTTTGAGGTTTGGCTTCTTAAGTTGTCTATTGTTTCTGAGATAAACCTATTTGAGGATCAGATTCCAAAATTCGGCCAATTTCTCACACAGCTTCAGATTACTTTGTCAAATTAATCTCTAAACTTAGCATCTGTGGAAAGCTGTACACTTGCTTGGGTATTTGAACTTGTTCACCTTCTGAAGAATCAGACTAGACAGACTCAGTGTTCACTACTGTCTGCATTAGAGTCCTCACCAAACTTTGCAGATACAGACTGATATCTAGAGAAGACAGCCCTAGTCATTCTGAATAGGAGCAGTCTCAGGAGATTAGATGACTGCAAAATACTCTTAGCTAAGTAAACCGAGTTTATATATGTTCAAAGTTTTATAACTTTGTACATTAAAATATCAAATTTAAATGTTCGAAGTTATAAAACTTCCAACATATGTATAAAAAAAACAGCTATAGCAAGCCCCCCTGCAACCCCCCACTCTAAATATACCAACTCTGAGACCACACTACAGTGCAGTAAGGGAAATCTTCTCTTTACCACACTACAGTGCAGTCTCGGAGTTGGTATATTTAAAGAACGGGGGGTGTGCAGGGGGGCTTGCCCCCTGCCTACACTAGTCAGGTAAGTTCATTTTTTTTTTTTTAATATTTATGTTCCATGTTTGAAACCTTGAACATTTAAATTCGATTTAACGTTTGAAGTTTTCAAACTTCAAACATAACAGACCCAAGTAAACCACACCAGCCCTATATATGGTAACAGATGGATTGTCTGCAGTGTGGTGAAGTACGTTTCTTTTTAGTGTGAAGTACAAACGTGGACAAAATATCTGGAGACAAAATATGTCTGGCAAGGGGTCTCTTACCCTGAACCTTTCCAGCACCTACAGAGCTTGGTTCTTCCATACCTGTAACAGGTACTAGAACAACTCCTGAAGATGTGTCTGACCCCCATACTATACAGGGCTGCAGGTTCACACCACAGGGTGACAGGAAAAGAGGTAAGTGGTCTGTGGTCTAGCTTAAGGTAACAGATGCATAAACCATAGACCAAGGCATATTTTTGTTGTTTTTCTTTTTAGAAAATGGATCTGATTGGGGGGGGGGCAGCTGTATCAGGAACCATCAAGTCAGGGAAAAAACACCAGTGAGAATACACTGACAACATTATTGCTAAACTGCATAAAATATTACAGAAATAGTTTAAAAGCCTTGTTCTACAACCTGCAGAGTGTATTAAGTACACATGTACACACAGTGCCAAATAAAATAAACTTGTCCAAACAGTGTCAAAAAATCAAACATATGCTCTTAAATCAAACTGAAACCTTTTAAAACAGCATAAACGGGCAATTACGTACAGATTCCCTTATCAGAAATGGAAAAAACTAAACAGAAATTTCAAATAGAGTAATACTGCAGTAAAAGATTTAATAAAAACAGCGATATCAGTGTTAAATCGGCAATAAATCATACAAATGAAGAAAAGTGACAAATGCAATGATTTCCTTTCAAAGCATCAACATTTAGCAGATGAACAGAAACATGCACAACTAAATTGCTGATCTATATGCACAAGGCAGTCACTAGTGTTCAACAGATATCCCAGGACTTAATTTCCCAGGACAAGTCAACAAACACGAATTCTACTTTTAAGCAGTAACGTTTTTTTTTTCAACTTAAACACAGCAGTTTGAAATTCCCACAGGAATTATCTGCAGTATTAAATAGCAAGCATACTAAAATAAAATTTATTTGGTCGATAAGCATTTTAGGTGGGGGGCTTTGCCCCCCACACCCCACAATGTGGGGGGCTGTGCCCCCACACACACCCCCTAACTATATATGTATCAACTCCAGGGTTGCACAACATTGGGGAAGGGGGCAAATCTGCTTGTCGACCAAATGAGTGTCGATCATATGAACTGTCGACCATGTGAAGTAGATGTCCGATAGGAATGCATCTGCAGTCCTTACAAATGGGTTGTCCTGTCGTCAGGCAGCCCTTCGGTCGGCCGGATTCCAAAGTCTGGGTCTGGCTTCGGCTGGTGTCGCACTTCACCCGACGTCATAGCTGCAGTTATTTGGGTATAAAGGCATCAGCCGACGCCATTTTCCTCAGTGTTTCTTGCCCCAGATGCCAGGTGCCCTCTTGGAAGGCTAAATTTGGATAAATGCCAATGATTCCAAATAGTAGAGAGCAAACACAAAAAATAAGCATGTATGTACATATATACAAACAAATACATCATAACAGATCCCCCCCAGCTAGCTATAAGATGGGCAAATACCCTAGGAGTACCACAGAGGGGAAGGTGGGTGGGTAATCCTGACTGCAGATGCATTCCTATCGGACATCTACATTTATGGTAGGTACAAAACTGTACTATGTCCTTCAAGGATGCATCTGCAGACCTTACAAATGGGTAGAATACCATAGCCAAACTAGGGGAGGAGGAAAAAATAGATTATGGTGTAGTTAGGATCCCTTGCAACACAGCAGTGGCAAAACCTGCTCGGGATCTAGAGTATAAAGGTAAATTATAATGCTTGGCAAATGTATGCACGGAGGTCCAAGTAGCAGCCTCTATAATGTCCTTGGTAGCCACTCCTCGTAAAAAAGCTGTGGTAGTGGCTGTAGCCCTTGTAGAGTGAGGCCTGATGTTCTCTGGAGTTTTCTTTCCATGGTAGGAGTAACAAAATCTAATGCAATTTCCTATCCACTTGGAGACTGTCTGTTTTGAAATTGCTTTTCCTTCCCTTCCTGTTGCATATGCTACCAGTAGCTGGTCAGTTTTTCTATTGCTCTTGGTTCTGTCCAGGTAGTAGCGTAACTGTCTATGCACATCCAAGGTATGTAACAGTCTTTCTCCCCTGTTCTGTGGGTTGGGGAAGAAAGTAGGTAGGTGGATAGCCTGATTTAAAGATACTCTGGATACCACCTTAGGCATGAATGCAGGATTTGTTCTCATGGACACTATCTTGATGGAAGATCAGGAAGGGTTGCACTGCCATTAATGCCTGTAGTTCAGATACCCTTCTTGCTGAAGTGATTGCCAGCAGGAAAGCAGTCTTCCATGATAAGTATTGTAATTCTGCTGTTGCTGCTGGTTCGAAAGGGGGAAGTGTCAATTTCTCTAGCACAAAGTTCAAGTCCCATGTTGGCAATGGTGGTTTCCTTGGAGGTTTTACATTTTTAATTCCTCTCAGAAACTGCCTGAGCAGAGGGTGTGAGAATACAGGAGGATCCAAGCTGTATTCTGCTGAGATAGCTGATGCATGAATCTTGATGGAAGAATAGGACAGACCTGTGTGGAAGAGCTCTGCCAAGTATTCCAAGATGCTGGCTATGTTTACCAGTGACACATCTTCTCCCTTTGCAGTACTCCAAATGAGAAATCTTTTCCATTTTGCTGCATAATTTTTTCTTGTTGAGGGTCTGCGAGCCTCAAGCATAATGTCTTTAAGCCTTTGGGATAAATTTGGGTTAATTGATCTTATGTGATGTTCCAGGCAGTCAGCTGCAGAGTTTTCAGGTTTGGATGCAGGATGTTGTAGTTGTTCTGTGTTAACAGCAATGGAACCAGGGGTAGTGTCCATATTAGTTCCCGAGACATGCTCCTTAGTAATGGGTACCAATGTTGCCTTGGCCAGTCTGGAGCTATCAGAATGATCCTTGGACGGTCCTCTTTGATCTTCAATAGCACCTTGTGCATCAAAGGAAGTGGTGGGAATGCATATGCTGACAGGTTTTTCCAACTGAAAGATAGGGAGTCCACCTTCCAAGCAAGTGGGTGGTACGTCCTCGTGCAGAATTTCTTTAGCTGGTGATTGTGTGGGGATGCAAATAAGTCTATTTCTGGGAGTCCCCATCTTCTTGTGATGGCCTTGAAGATGTCCGGATGCAGCATCCATTCGTGGGCATCCGTGGTAGTCCTGCTTAATATGTCTGCTAGAATGTTTTCTTTTCCTGGTACAAAAATAGCTTGTAACTGAATGTTGTAGCTCAGAGCCACATTCCATAGGTCCAGTGCCATCTGGCATAGAGGGTATGAATGTGTGCCTCCCTGTTTGTTGATGTACCACATCACTGTGGTGTTGTCTTGTTCTTATCAATTGACCTTCTCGGAGAAATGGTCTGAATGTCTGGATTGCCAATTTTACTGCCAGCATTTCCTTTAGATTTATGTGCAGGTGCAGCTGGTCTTGAGTCCATAAGCCTTGTATGCACTTGTCCAGCATGTGGGCCCCCCAACCGAGGTCTGAGGCGTCCGTCGTGATGGTTTGGCATGGTTGAATGCTGTAGAAGGGCAATCCAGTGTTTGATTGGCAGGCCTGAGCCCACCATAGGAACTCTTGCTTCAGGCATGGGATTATTGGAATTTTGGTTTCTAGGCTGTGCTTGTGTTGAGACCATAAATTCTTTAGGTACCACTGTAGCTTTCTCATATGCAGTCTGGCATGAGGTACCAGTATTATGCAGGATGCCATGAAGCCCAGGGCTTGCAGTACTTTTCTTGCTGTTAGATGGTTCTGCTTTGTTAATGCCAAGAAGTAGAGAGGTAGTTGCTCTTGTTTTTCTACAGTTAGGAATGCCATTTGCTTTGATGTGTCCAGCTCTGCACCCAAAAAGGTTATTCTTTGGGATGGTATCAGCCTTGACTTTTTTATATTGACTGTATATCCCAGGGCTTGTAGCAGGTAAATGACTCTTTGTAAGTCTTCTGTTAGCTTGTTTATGTTGTCCGCTTGTATCAGGCAGTCGTCCAGGTAGGGGTAAATTTGGATTCCCTGAAGTCTGCAATGAGCAATTACTGATGCCAGGCATTTCGTGAACACTCTGGGCGCAGTAGATAAGCCAAAGGGCAATGCTGAGAATTGATAATGCTCTGATCCTGCAAGAAATCGGAGGTATCTTCTGCAATTTGGTCGTATGGGGACGTGCAGGTATGCCTCCTCGAGATCTAGAGTTACCAGCCAAGACTCCTTGCCCAGCATGGGAAGAAGCTGCTGTAGAGTCAGCATTTTGAATTTTGGAACAATGAGGAATGTGTTTAAAGCGGACAGGTCGAGAATAGGCCTCCATTTGCTCTCTTTTCTTGGTACCAGGAAGAGTCTGGAGTAAAATCCCTTTCCTTGTTCCACAGATGGTACCTTTTCCACAGCTCTCATCCTTAAT
>NC_056728.1:1803352892-1803365392 GCF_019279795.1 Protopterus annectens
GGTGTACCATACCTTTGTTAAGCTTACTAATAGTTTTATTTGAAGATCCTTACCTGCAGACCTTGGTGCTGTCCTGCTGTTTGCCCTCACTAATGCACGGGTTCACTCCACTCCCCTACCCTGCCCCCATTTTCCATCTGTCCCCACTACCCCTAGTCTTATATCTAGCCATCTCCACCTACCAGAACTCCAACCAATCACAGATTAGACAGTCCCTTTCACAACCCGCCATTAACATATACCAAATTACATCCCCCTCCCATACCCACACCTACAATAATGAAACCATCACATAATCATAGAATAACCACTATCCTTTCATGAAAGGTCACTATCCAATTTATTCTAACACTAACCCTCTACCTCACCTCCTACTAAACCACACTAAAAGCTACCTATGCTACTACAACAAAAATATACCGCCACTTGTATTCCTCATACTCTAACTACAACCAACATATCCCCAATGCTATACCATGACACTATGATAGCACCCAACTCACTCATTTTACTCCCAGTCACTCCTAGCTCACCAACAACTAAGTATATAGCCATCCGAACTAAACTTTCCAAACTCTTACACCATATAAACAACTGATCCTAGCAGGAGACATACACCCAAATCCAGGGCCTAACCCTATGCAAACTACCATAGCTAATTCAACGTTTTCCTCTAGCCATCTACCTACTACTTGACCAAAAACCAGCCTATTCATTCTGAACTTAAATATTCAAAGTATTAACAAGGTACAAACACTGCATGCACTACTATCCACCTACTCCCTGCTATATTATGTCTGACTGATTCCTGGCTAAAGCCCACTACAGCAGACAAGGAGTTCCTTCCTAATGGATACAATGTACTACGCCAGGCTAGACTATCTTAAAAAAGGGGGAGGGGTAGTATTACTCTAAATGCACCCTAAACATCACCACTATTAATCCACAAACCCCTTCCTTCAACTCTGAACTCCACCTAGCTAAACTCAAACTTAGCAACAAAAAGTCAAACATTATCACATGCTATATACCATCAGTTAACAGCATTCCTACCATAGAAGCCTTCCTACAATGGACAAGTCAAAAGCTGCCCCAGGAAACCATCATCTTTGGTGACTGTAATATAGATTGGAACACATGTTCAGTTATTAACCCCACAAACCATATCAACCTCTACAGTTTCTCACAAGTCATCCAATCAAGCACTAGACTAGGAAATGTAAAAAATCTACGACAGCCTCCTAGACTGGATCTTAATAAATAAGACCAACACCTCTTAGCAAGCAGAGCATCCTTCCGGACTCCCTTAGCAACCATCAACCCACCTTCCTACTAAAATTCAAAACCCAGGCCAACCCTACCCCCATATTACAAACAAACCATAACACAAAAAACTTTGACCCAAACAATTTCAAACTCGAGCTAAAGCACCATACCTAGAACATACTTAAAGTACTACCTCTAGAAGGTGCCTTAATCCATTTCAGTAACACTTTCCTAGAAATCCTAAATGCCCAAGCTTCAGTCCAGACCACTATACTCAAAATGAAACAGTCCCCTGGCTTACCAGAGAAACTAAAAATAGAATATCAGAAAGGAACAAAGCCTGGTATCAATGGAGAGCCACAAAAACCCCAGCAGCTAAGAACAATTTCAAAAAACTTAGGAATGAGACAAAAAAAGTAGTTCCCTCAGATACAAAGAATTATTTCCTACAGCTACAAAACAAGCATCACAACAACCCCAATACATTCTGGGCTGGTATAAATAAGCTACTCCACCCTGGCAGACCCTCCACCCCACCTCCAACCTCCACTAGTGAAATCACAAATATATCCCATACATTTAACAAATACTTCATAACAACTACTTCTAATCTTGTTCAAAATCAGCCCACATCCACCACCACTAATTACCCAGAGCCTGTAAATAGACCCAAACAACCTTCCAATTTCAACCCATCCCTGCCAACTATGTCAAAAGGCTGCTATCCAAACTTAAACCTACTACACTAGCAGCTGATGGGATACCTGCTGAATAGCTTCAGTTGGCTGCCAATGAACTTGCCTTCCCCATATCCATTCTTATTAACAGATCTATCTCAGAAACCTCAATATCACCCCATCTGGAAGACCTCCTATACTATCCCCCTTCATGAAGGCGGTTCGCCTCCACCAACCTCACCAACTATTGCCCCACAGCCATCTTGCCTCAACTAGCTAAAATACCTTAGAAATGTATACACCACCAGCTTATACCATACCTGCTTAACAACCAACTTATCTCCTACCCAAGATGGATGTTGTCCTTCTCAAAACACAACCACCACCCTATTCTCTTTTACAAACCTCATCAACCAAAACAAACACCAAGGCAATCTAACTTCTGCCATATTCTTGGCCCTATCAAAGGCCTTTGATATGGTCAACCATCATAAACTAGTACAAGCCCTTACTGACCTTGGTCTTAGTAACCAAGCATTAGCTTGGTTTCAGAACCATTTACAAAGAAGACAACAAGCAGTTCAGTGGGACAACAACCTACCTACAAGCACTACCCATCACCACATTCTCCATTTTCACCAATAATCTCCACAGCATCTGTCAAGATGCAACAGTTATACAATATGCTGAAGACTAATACTTGTCTGTTCAGCCAATGATCCTCAAACTCCTCTCTATAATGCAAAAATCCTTCCATACTACAGAAAACTGGTTTCTTACCAAAAACCTTATACTAACCCCCCCCCCCCCCGAAAAAAACAAACTGTTGCTATTTACACCTTACAAATCTACCAAAATAACCAGCCCATTTAATATTGTGTCCAGGGATGGAACAAGTCCCCTGACGCACACTAAACTGCTAGGAGTGACCATTGATAATGGCCTCAAATTTGATAGGCATAAAAATCAAACCATTAACAATAGCCACAAAAAACTGGGCAGTCTACATAAAAATAAACCATTTCTAACACAACCTGCTAGGATAACAATTGCTCAAACTCACCTCCTTTCCACACTTTTATCCCTCACCCATTCCCACCAACGTACCCAAAACCAAAATTGTCAAACTCAGCACCTGTTACAATCAAATTGCAAAATTTGCTACCGGTGCCACCTACCGAGCTCACCACTGCCATACCTTAAAACAACTTGGCTGGCTTGAATTCCCCTATCTTCTAAATCATCAACTCTCCTTTGCCCATAATCTCCTACTACTCCCAGATAAACTCCAGCTCTGGCCAATCTACTAGAACTACAAGCTAAAACTACACAACTTCAGTCTAATGACAAAAAAATTAATAAAGACCAACAACACAGCAGGGGACTCCCTCTTCTCTAACTACACAGGTAAAATACGGAACACCCTACCTACTCCTATGACCTCAGGAGGCTCAAATATTACATTTAAAAGATTCCTGAAAGATCACCTAAAGCACACATGGATATGCACATGCTCCCCCCACCTGGCTGACCCCCCCCCCCACTCTCTCCCTTTACTCTTGCCCTCTGACTTCAGCCTCATCATCATAAGAAAGCAACTTCTCTGGCTTCCTTCCAGTTCCACTTCTAATTCATACCCCTTTGTCAATACCCATATGTCACTGCTAGGACACATCTATCCATACACTTTTCTCTTTACATCTCTGCTCTTAATGTATACTTGATACTTATGCCTCCTGCTTTTCTTACTTAACCTGTTATCCAATTTCCCATCTGTCTCTTCTCCTGCTACTGTACTCCCTACTATGTCTAATCGTTGCTCTCTTTGTTGCTATACTCCCTACTGTGGCTAACTTGCTCACAAGTCAACTGTATAAAGCAAAAAATACAACCCCAACTAACAATGTTCACCATTATGCAATACATCAACCTAAAACTGTAAAAGATGCACTCAATCTATGTAAGCATGTTAAAACTTAAGCTTCAATGTTATGTTACTAGTTAATGTTAAGTTTGGTACAATGTAAACTTGAATGCTTCTGAATATACCTTATATTTTCCTTAAAATGTAACTATGGAGCTTTTCTCCCCAGGCCTCCGCTGAAAATGGACATGCATCTAGTTGGACTTGCCTGGTCAACAAATGTAAAATAAAGTTTACCTTCATGTGTGCGCTTTGCACACGGGCAAACAGCAAATGTTCAAAAGGACGTTTGCAAAGTTTGCAAACGGATGCAAAAAGGTTCGAATGTGCAATGAACGAATGCACAGTGACATTCGCTCACTGCAGATTCGGCATTTTGGGACAGATTGCATTATAGTGGGGACTGGAAAATGGTCCCTTTCCCTACTGTAGTGCAATCTCAGAGTTAGAATATTTTAAGTACGGGGGTGGTAGAGCCCTACATGGGGGTGCAGGGGATCTTTACACTTAATTATTTTTTTTTTCCGACATTTATGTTTGAAAATCGGCAAATCTGTATTTCGATTTGCTGATTTTAAAACATTGTAAACTGTCGCGGTTTTGTTTTTCAACTTTATGATTCGCTCATATGAGCAATCGCACGAGTGTTTCGCCTTTGTAAAGGTAAACCGTAAAATTAACAAACGGCTCATAACTGGTGGAACATTTTTACAAAATGGTCTTCAGAAGAAAAAAGTTGTTAAATCGGATAGTTCATCCAGTTCTAATAGTAATGGTTACTGTGTTGACAATATAAAACTGTTTTAAAATAAAACAGAGGGAACTGTTAGATATATATTTAGAGAAGTATAAATACATGCACTTCTGTTTGCTAGTTAGATGCATACACACCTGTTGCTATAATATATGTAGGAAAATATAGTCAAGATGCATGCATTTCTGTTTGCTAGCATACATACATTAAAGAGTTGAACTGTTCTCCACTAAAAATGACGACATTCATCTGTAATGTAACATGCTGGTACAGTTTGAGAAAAAGGCTGATAAGGACAACTCCTAAAAGAGGCATTCAGTTGTGTGTAACATGCTTCAAGGGAAACAGATAAGGACCCAGTTGCAAGAATCAGACTTCCTAGACAGTTACATAACTCACTTTGAACAGACTGCATGACATCAAGTGCGGGGGATACTGAAAGACAGAAACATTATATGGTTTCCCAAACTTCAACAGTCTGTTGAAAGACTACAGTTCCCAGCATTCTGTGATGGTTCTCAGGTTGTGTCGAACGTGATTGGTTATTTAAGGGTTGGCAGTTTTACTACTATGAGAATGGTGTTATTAACAGCTGAAGGCTCTATACCAAGTTCTATTCCTTGTGGCCAGGAAACTGCAGAACATCCACAATGTGAATTTCCTAAGAGGTTTCAGGACTGGCTAAAGGTGGATTACAACTATGGACCGGAAATTCAAACTTTTGACAACAGGGACATTTCAAAGAGACTGAACCAGTTGAAATCAAAACTAATGAAGGTAGGTAACCTCAAATGCTACAATACTTATCTAAAACAAAACATTAAACATAAAAGGGTCCCGAGGGGTTTAAAAATGTACATATTCTCCAACGGGTTAAAGAAAGGACAGTAAGTGCAATGAATGTTTAGAAATGTTTGATAGACATGGTATTGAGTTGTTGGAGACTATACAAATTAACAAAATTAATGAATTCATGTTAGATGCTGACAAATTAAATGAAACTGTGACTTGTGATATTCAATTTGTGATGTTTTCTGTTAAATACAACAGTATATATGACAAAGTTGAACCACAGGCAAATATGAATTTTAAGCATATGCAAAAGAAGTTGTGTAGGGATGAACTTGAATACAAGGACAAACTGGCATATCCCTTCCCCAAATCGTATGAAACTGCTAATGAAGTTACAATTAATCGGGGGAGGGAAAGAGTCAACAGTGATAGCAGAAATCAAAATAGGAGAGACAGAGTTGCTGCTTATGAGGACGAAAACGATTTGGATTATGAACAAGAGTACCCATCCCTGAGGAGGTCAGAAAGGCTGCAGAATAAACAAAGTAAAAGTAGAGAAATAAGAAGTTATGTCTTACCATAACGTTCCATCTGTGTTGTTGATCTTCGTTCATTCATTACTAGTGGGTTATCTGTTCCGTCCTCTTAACAGAGACAGCCAAAAACTCTCGAGCCAAGGTCCTACCCAGAATGCTCTGCATCCTGTTGCCTCAGATCGAGTTAGCAGGTTGATAAGACAAAAGTAGAGACTACCTCTGATCATAACAGACGTACAATAAAGGAGTATATGAGATCAACCAGGAACCTCCGGAGGGGGACAGAGGGTGGGAAGTGATGAATGAACAAAGATCAATAACACAGATGAAACTTTATAAGACAACTTCTTTATCTGATGTTGGTAATCTTCGTTCATTCCTTACTGATGGGACAGACTCCCCAGCTACCTGTATATATCCCTGGGTGGCCCTCATGGAAGGACATTCCAGAGCACCATGGAGCCAAAAGAAGCTCTACATCTAGAGGTCAAATTCAATTTGTAATGAAGAATAAAGGTATGAGGTTTTGCCCAAGTCGCAGCTGAGCAAATATTGATGGAAGCCTTAGCATGGAACGCTGCTGAAGTTGCCACAGACCTTGTAGAATGCGCTTTCACTCTGAGGCAAGGTGACATTTGTTTTTGTTGCAGATAAAGATAATACAATTTCTCAACCATGAAGCCAATGTAACTTTTGAGACTGGATGACCTCGTCTAGGTCCAGAAAAAGCCAAGAATAGCTGGTCTGATTTACGGGTAGATTTTGCTCTGTCCAGATAAAATCATATTTGCCTATGAAATCCACGGAGTGCAGGCAATACTCTCCCTAGTTAGAGTGGTTAGGAAAGAACACTACAAGGTCAATAGAATGAATGATGAAACCGCTCTGACATCACTTTTGGTAAAAAGGCAGAATTAGTTTTCATTGGTACCCTATCCTTATGGAAGATATGATAGACAGGTTTGATGCATAAGGCTTGAACTTCTGACAAGCGTCTGGCCGATGTGATTGCAATCAGAAAATGTTTTCCAACAGAGATATTTTACATCACATGAAGATGCAGGTTCAAAGGGGGGAGCTGTTAAGGCCTGCAGAACCAATGCCAAATCCCAAAGTTGTACCAGTTCTCTACAGGGAGGTTTTAAGTGGATAACCCCACTCAAGAAAGATTTACAGAGTCTATGTGACATAAGAGAAGAATCCTGAAAACCAATGTGGAAATTTGAAATGGCAGCTAAATGCACACAAATACTAGCGGCAGACAACCCAGAGTGGAAAAGATGTGATAAGTAATCCAACACCACAAATACTGGGGCTGACAAGGGGTCTATGTTTATTCGCCACCCATAGAAAAAACCTTTTCCATTTATTTAAACAGTTTAGTCTGGTGGACGATTTACGAGATCCAATAAGAATATTGCGCACAGGGGACAAGAGGTTGTCCTGCCTGGCAATCATTGGAAGTGGAGAAACCAAGCTGTCAGTTTCAGGGTTGTTAGAGTGGGGTGAGTCTGACCCTGCAGATGGGAGATCAAAGTTGGGGATGGATTGAGGATCCATGGTTGATCTAGCAAGTGAGGTCAAAGGAAGGGGAACCAGACTTGTCAAAGCCAATATGGAGCAATGAGAATCACTTTGCTTTTTAACTGTAGTGCTTTCTTCAGAAATTGGGAGATGAGGGGAAGAGGAGAATAAGCATAAAGTAGACCAGAGGGCCAAGCGTGGACTAGAGCATCTCTCGGTGACTGTCCCAGAGGGGGAATCAGGGCAAAACAGTTGCTGCACTTGTAGTTGGCTGGGGAGGCGAATAAGTCGCAGCAAGGCTGGTCCCAGCGGTTGAAGATTCTTGCCACTATCATAGGGTTGAGGAACCACTCGTGAGGTTGTAGAATGCACCTGCTCAATTTGTCCGCTATCACTTTGGAGCTCCCTGGAATGTGCATTGCAATAAGAAGGCAGTTGGAAGCTATCGCCCATTGCCATATGCTCAAGGTCTCTTGGCTAACGGGCAAGATCTGGTGCCCCCTTGCTTGTTGATGTACCAGACCACTGACAAGTTCTCTGATTGGACCCCAACAGTCCCTGATGGAAGGATGGAATGAAATGCTTGTAACGCTAGTAGCACCGCCCTCAGTTCCAGGACATTGATAATGCAAAAGGGCTTCTGTCTCCAACCAGGTGCCTTGGACAGAGTTTCCCTGACATAGCTCCCCCCCAATCAGGGAGGCATCTGTGGTAACTGTGGCTTTCGGTTGATGGGGGCTGAAGGGGCAAGACCACTGTTGGGGATTTTGAGACGTCCACCAGAGTAAATCTTGCTTACATCTCTGAGTTACACTTATCTGAAAAAAGACAAAAGATGTTCAAGAGGATACCACTGAGTGAAAAGTAACCACTGAAGGAACCTAATGTGGAATCTGGCTAGAGGAACAATGGTGATCGAGGCTGCCACTGACCCCAAGAGTTGGAGTATAGACCGAACGGGAGATTTATGGTGACAGAGCAGCGGTTGAACCTGTTGCCTTATTCTGTGAAGCCTGTGGCCCAGAAGAGATGCTGTGCAATTTCTCATGTCCAACAGTACCCCTATGAATTCCAAAGACTAAGCTGGGGTCGTGTTGGACTTCTCCCAGTTTATACAGATTCCCAGGTGTTGTGCTGTGAGGAGAGTGTAGTGCAGGACTTCTCTCAGTAGACGCTTGGAGGGTGTGGTGAGGAGCCAGTCGTCCAGATATGGAAACGCCTGGCATCCATGAAGTCGCAAGTGAGCGATAACCACTGCCATGCATTTGATGAACACTGGTGGCGGTAAAGAGACCAAACAGCAGAGCTCGAAACTGGTAGTTAGTGGTTCCTATACAGGAGCGGAGGAATCTTGACCGTTTGTCCATTTTTGTGTGGTAATATGCATCTTGAAGATCTACAGAGCACATCCAATGGTCTACTTCCAGGAGAGGAATGATAGGAAGAACAGAGACCATGCAGAATTTCTCTTTCTACAAATTTGTTCAGTGTGCGGAGATCCAGAATTGGTCTCCAGTTTCCTGTCTTTTCTGGAGCTAAAAAGAACTTGGAGTAAACAACGGATCCTATCTGGTCTTGGGGGACTGTCTGGATGACACTTTTTGTAGCAGCTTTTGGATTTCATGTGTTGCTGTTTCCCTTTGACTGGGTGGAATGTCGTAATACTCTGGATGAGAATGGACAAAGATGGAAGGGGATGCAATAGCCTCTGGATATTATCTGTTGTACCCAAGCGTCTGTGGTTATATTTTGCCAGGCAGTGGGGTACAAGGAAAAACGACCCCGGACCGCTTACAAAGGTGAGCAGTCGGTCAATGCTTCAGCAGCACTACAGGGTTGCCCAGAGAAAGAATCTCTGGAACACAAGTTGCGCAGATCTCCTCTGCCCTGAAAGGGGAGTCTTCTATTGGAGTTTCCCCCTCTGCCTTTGGGGGAGAACTCGGCACGTACATCACAGAAAGAGCCCAGTGATTTCCTGTGCCACATCTTCCGACTCCTCTGATTTCTGGAGTAGAATCGTTAAGTGGGGTGTCTGACGCCAATGGAAGATAGGGTCATCTATCTCGTTTGCACCTTGCCAGCATATGTTTTCACTTCAGGGCCAAACAAAGACGCAGCCTCAATGGGGGCATTCATGAAGGAAGCATTAAAGGAGTCCGCAAAATAGTAAAGGCGCATCCAGGCATATCGTCTGGTGGCCATCTTTTTTTGGAGAAGGTTCCCCTACACCCTAGTAAGCAGGGGTGTTCAGTTAGAACTTGTCTGATTGAAGACTGCTGGAACAGGGCTCAATTTTTAGCTTTTTTCTGGTTAATTGGGTAACTTGTTTAAGTCGGTTTGCTCATTTTCTATTGTTTATATATATATATATATATATATATATATATATATATATATCAATATATATATATATATATATATATATATATATATATATATATATATATATATATATGTAAAAGATGCTAAAAGGCATATGCATTGTAAAAACAAATTTGATAATATAAGGTATGATATAAAATAGCTCATATAAAAAGTGTTATGTAAAAATCAATATAAAAAAGTTTCTCTCAGTTAATATAATTACAAAAACATATATATATATATATATATATATATATATATATATATATATATATATAAATATATATATATATATACATATATATATACATATATATATACATATATATATACATATATATATACATATATATATATATATATATATATATACACATATATATATATATACACATATATATATATATATACACAAGTAGAAAAAGAAGCTGCCAACATGTTTTTTTTATTTTTCTTTTATCTTCTGTTGAGGCTACTAACCTTCAACTTAGTATTAATAAAAACTATATAATTCAGACCATGACCATAATCTCCCCTTAATCTTATAATCCACTTTGACTCAGTTTGTTCAGTTAAATTATTTGCATCTCCTTTTCTAATGTTTTCAAAAATACGTGCTATAACCATGAATTTAAAACAGTGTATTTGGTTTGTACTTAAAATGTGCTTACATAAGGTACTTACAACAATACTGCCTTTTTTGCATAGTAATAATGTTCTCCAATCCTTTTCCTGAGAGTTCTGTTTTCCCTATGTAAAATTTAAAACATACTGGACAATAAGCTAAACACACAATGTGACTTGCATCACAATTAGCATAAGTGTTAAATTTATATTTTCTATGTTGATCTGGATGATTAAATTCACCAGTGCTGTCACTATATTGACAGAATTTACAATGACCACAAGGTGAAGTACATTATTTGGTAAATGTTTTCTTATTACTTGCCTTTGGGATACAAAGACGTTGTTTTATAGAAGTCATACTTTTTAAAAATATATCTGGGTTTTTCATCTATAATACTTTTCATAATTCCATCAGTAGTTAAAATTTTCCAGTGTTTTTCTAGAATATTAATATATTCCCTAATACCATTTGAATACTGCATACACATTTTAATGTCACTATTTACATTTTTGTTTGTGTTCGTTACATTACCTGCCTCTTGCCATAGTAAGGCTTAGCTTTACTGCTTAATTCTTTAATATTTTTAATACTGTTATTAATTTCTTTTTTATCATAGCATCTGGCAATAAATGCTGTTTTCAAATACTCTGTTGAATAAAATCTTTATTTTCAACATTTAGTCTTGATGCCCTATACATTTGACTATTGACTACACTTTTAAAGACATGCGCAGGGTGCATGCTTTGTGTAGAAATCGGTTGCAATAATGCGGTTTTCTATATAATTTCGTGATTACAGTGCCTTTACAAAGCAAAAAGATTTCATCCACAAAAGCTTTTTTTTTCTTTTTATAGGTTCACAGGTTAGTACTAAGCTAACTGCTCTTGCGAGACATTTTAAGCCTAGCCAATTATCCCTTGTGAGACTCAAACCCTGCACCTTGTGTTTGTAAGACAAACACCTTAACCATTAGGCCACCTTCCCTCTGAAAGGCACTACTGAATCTTATGAAATGTTTTTACAATATATTAATGACACTACCTTTTATTTAAGATTTTCACACATCCATTCTAAACAATCTATAGATTTTTTAGATGTAACCATCTTGATAGATATGAAGGGCAATGTAATCACGAAATTATATAGAAAACCACATTATTGCAACCGATTTCTACACAAAGAAAGCATGCACCCTGCACATGTCTTTAAAGTGTAGTCAATAGTCAAATGTATAGGGCATCAAAACTAAATGTTGAAAATAAAGATTTTATAGACTTGTGTCTTTCGGCTTATCCTGGTTAGGGGTCGCCACAGTGGAACTCTGGTCCGGTAATGTTTGGTAGTGTTTTTAACGTGCCGAGTTACCAGCCCTGACGCACAACCTTCAACAAAGGCACGGCCATTCACGCATGCTTCCACACAGAAGACACTCTAGCTGAGAATCGAATGGGACGTCTTGCTGTGAGGCGACAATGCTACCGCAGCACCACTACCGCAGGTATGTATAGAGCATAAAGACTAAATGTTGAAAATAAAGATTTTGTTCAACAAAAAAAGAGTACTTGAAAACAGCATTTACTGCCAGAAGAAATGATAAAAAAGAAATTAACAACAGCATTAAAAATATTAAAGAATTAAGAAGCAGTAAAGCTAAACCTTACTATGGCAAGAGGCATAATACAGGTAATGTAATGCACACAAAAATGTAAATAATGCCATTAAAATGTGTATGCAATATTCAAAGGATATTAGAGAATATATTAATATTATAGAAAAACACTGGAAAATTGTAAGTACTGATGGAATTATGGTAAGTACAACAGATGAAACGCCCACATTTATTTTTAAAAAAATGACATCTATAAAAAGTCTTTGTATCCCAAAGACAAATAAGAAAACATTTACCAAACAATGTACTTCACCTTGTGGTCATTGTAAATTCTGTCACTATATTGACAGCACTGGTGAATTTAATCATCCAGATGAACATAGAAAATATAAATTTAACACTAATGCTACTTGTGATACAACTCAC
>NC_056728.1:1803370392-1803467060 GCF_019279795.1 Protopterus annectens
CACGATCCATAGGAACCTGCCTGGAAGATTCAATCCATAAAAATCCTGAGAGCAGTCTGCCTGAAAATCATGCCCTGATTGCAGAGAGGATAACTGAAGATCCCCCTGAATGTTGATGTACCACATGACTGCATAAGAATCTGTTAGAATCAACACCTGTCACGAACACTGTTAAATTCAAGCTATTCATGTTGTAACACTTGTAACATCCTGGACTTCCTTGAGATGTAGATGATGTAGTCTGACAGGCCACTTGTTTTGTACTTCTTTATTGTTTTGTTGTGATTATGTAGCTTTGCCTGGATCCATCTCCATTTTTTTGTCAGATTGCCTCTGGCCGGGTCATTGAGAGTGGCTGTCTACAATTCATCTGTTGTTAACAAAAATTCCCCTGAGTCCTTCACAATTATTTCCTTGTTTGGGTGACATTCTTTTGAATGCCATAAATTCCATACATGAATGAGAGTGTCCAGTAGCTTCCTGTATATGCAGTTTGGCAGATTGAGCACCCATACACAATTAGCCATGAACAGCAAGCGGTTTAGCCCATACACCAGCAGGGAGCCCGAAACTGATGAATACTGTTTGAAGGACTGTCGGGCTAGTTGAAGGAGTTGTCCGTTGCAAGGCCATCTGGGTTGCTGTGGTCAGCTGCTCTGGACCCAGAAAGTACATGTCTTGAGAGGGAAAAGGACAAAGCTTTATTTCGGTTTAGAAGAATACCCTAGGCATCTTAGCACTGCAGACTGGTATTCCAAACTTTCTAAGAAGCTCTAATATTGAATGAGCCAGAATTTATCGCAGTCAGAAGAAGGCCTTCAGATCTGTAAGGCCTTTTCAGGCGGAGAAAGCTTCATCACGGAGCCAGAACTTAGCCCACCTGGGGCTTAGGAGCGCTTCAAAGGGCAATCTGGAACACATAGGGCATAGTCCCAAACTGGGCACGAGAAGATAAGTCTGCAACTGCAGCAGATAGGAACATGACTGGTAAGCCAAGAAAACCTGATAGGATACTGTATCACGATCTTTTGCCCAGCAGATCCAAAGCTGCCGCAACCTTGACATCCAAAGTTACCATAAATGTCCTTTTAAGTGTTGAGGATAAATAAATCCATGTCCAGATAAGTGTTGAGGCAGAATAAATTTGGTAGTGTTCCCCTTCTTTGGTACTAGGAACAGGCCCACTTCTGGCAGAGAGGCCACTCCTAGGCTTAGGCGTTAGAGCAACAGAGAAACCTGTTTGTCTGAGAGGACCCTTTGGCTACCTTGCATGAGCCTGGAGTCTTTGAACCTGAGTAAGAGCGTCAAGTAATTGTTTGTGAGGAACAGTAGCAGCCACCAATGATGAACGATGGTGGTAATTAAACCTAACCTTTGAGTCCTGGATTAATTTTACTCCAATTCCCTTTTGTCCTGGGTGCTTAAACTCCCAAGAAAAGGTAAGTCATGCAGCTGCTTTCTACGCAGCGACTGACCCCTGCCTCTGTTTTACCTGTCACCTGAGAACTGCCTGTTCTAGGCTGTGAAGAACTCACCCGAGCCTGGGCCGCCCCATGCCTCTCACCGCCCCACTGGGAAGCTAAAGAAGGACCCGCCCACCCCGTAGTACTCTGCTAGACACTAAACTTTCTTAGGCTGGACTTTTCTAGCTTCGCTTGCAGTCTGCATAGAAAAAGCCTTGTTAGACTTGGCTGGACTTAGCAAACTCTTCCATTTTCTTTAACAGGAGGCCCATAACCTGGCATCAGATTGTAAAGGAGCATCTAAATCAGATAAATTCTGAAATCTCAGCCAGGCTTTGGCTCGGCTATCACAGTCCCAGTGGCAGGAACCCCAGACGCAGGTGCCTACAGCCAGTGGCAGCCATTGCAAAGACCCCTCCCCCACCTCAAAGCACACATGGACTAAATCTTGCAACATGCTTTTTACATTGCATACCAATCACCACCACATCAACCTGCAACTTCATTACCTAGAAAGGAGATGTTAGACACATTTCAACATGTGAAACTGGCAATATTTCAATTCAGTTAAGAGTGTGGAAGAAGTATAAAACTTTCTTTTCCCCTTCTATCCAAGGCCTAGCTTCCTACTCCTTCTTAAGGATTCTTAACAGCAGCCTGAGCCTCCTTACCTTAACGGTGGCCAGTAGTTTAGGCCTTAACAACAGCTTTAGGCCCTACCCTAGGAACGGCCAGGCACCCTGTGAATACCATCCCCCTTAACAGAGCAGGAGGCAGCACATCGTAATTTTAAGAGAAGCCTCTGTAAAACATCTTCCACTAATCCCAAAAAGAGAAGCCTCTGTAAAGGCATATGCTGGGCAAAAAAAAATTCCTGAAGGCCAAAACTGGCCTATAAGTCCTGAGTCCAAATTCCAAAATGCTTTCGCGGAATGAAGAGTTTCTGAAAAAAAAAAAAAGAGTGAGGAGAAAGAGAAGGAGTAGAAATCCTAGCAGAGGAATCAGAGATCAGAGAGGAATCCTGCAAGTCTTCAGCCTAAGAGAATAAACATACTTGAAAGAGACTCTGCGACAGCCAAGGCTGCCACAAAAGGCAGCTCAAATACCACCTAGCGCTCTTACCCTCTAATCAAAGTAAGGGGCTCTTCTTGCCCCTTTGGGCTATATGCTGGGCACAGTACCTTTTTAAGCATATGCTTTTTGGGCATAGCACCACCTGGACTAGCCCCTGCCAACTGAGCCTTGCCCCTGGGAAGGACCTTAGAAGCAGAGCTACCCCTAAGGAGGAGGGGAGTATAAGTAACCTGAAGCCCCTCAGCCCTCTGAAGCCCCCTCAGCCTGACTTGCCTCTGCAAATACCACATCTTCCCTCTCATCTGCACTCAGAAATCTCCTGTGGAGCCACCGGTTCCATCTCCATTTGCACCTCTAACCGGGCGTCCGTACACAGGGGTTCTTCTCTAGCCTAGGCTTTGTCTTGTCCCTGGCGCTCTTCTTCGAGGGAGCGGCGCCGGGCATTCCAACGCATTTTATAATTGCACCGCCTCCCAAAGACTAACCTAAAGACAAGCAACCTTCTCTTTATAGTGCTTGTTAAATCTAAAGTACAAGAAGCGCACAGCCAACAACGCCGCGCAGCAAGCCCTAAGCAAGGAATAGCAAGGAATACACAAGTATCTGTATCACTATGCTTCCCACAAGAAACGCAATTATTAACTTTTTTCTGACATCCGCAAAAAACAAAGGCAAGAAAAACAAAAAACTTCTCCGGGTACTAACTTAACTTTGAACTCGCCGTGGAAAAATTCTAAATCGATTCCCGGCATGTTGCAACTTGCAATGCTTCTTCTGCATCGGCCAAACCAAAAAAGGGAAGACTGATATGACGCCGGTCAGCGCGATTGTACCCTGGACGCCCTGACGCCAGTGCGCGCGCCTGACCGACGCCAGCGGCCTTACTTTGATATTCGGGCCGACCGTGGACAGCGGACTACCCAAGTGTAAGGACTGCAGCAATGTGAGATGAAGAACATCTTCACGTTACTTAAGACAGAGGTGGAAAGTTTCAAAGGCCCCATGCTGAAGAATAACTGTCCAAGCTGCAAAATCCTTTACTAATGCATTCTACGGGCAGCTACAAGAATGTATGGATCGTGCCATCCCAAGCAAAACCAAGACTCACTCCTCCAAGAAAAGGAAACCAGTGTGCTGGACTCCTGCCATAAACAAGCTATACAACAGGAGGAAACTAGTACAGGAGAGAGTAAAACCCCAAGAAGGGAAGACATCCCTGATCAGTATCAGCAAGAAACTACGATCCCTCATAAAATCATCCAAGGCGAACTTTGAAAGAAAGATTGCCATGGACACCAAAGATAACCACAAGGCATTCTTTAGCGATGTCAAGAATCTAAGTGGCAATGCTTAGATCTACTCTGAGTTAGTGCAGAATGGCACAAAATACAGTGAACTGACGGATATCGCCTACATCCTGGCAGACAGGTTCAGTGCAAACTTCACTCCCCTCTCACCCCCAAAAGGGCCCATAACCATACCAGAAGAATGTAGAGCCCCTGAAATCAGACATTCAGGTTAAAACAGCCCTCTCCAAAGCCAAAAACACAGCATCAATGGGACCGGACGTGTCTCAGGCTGCGTCCTACAAGAGCTCCAAGACAAACTAACCCCTCACCTAAAACACACTGTTCAAACTCAGCCTCTCCACAGGCTACATGCCCATAGAGTGGCGCACTGCAACGATTATTCCGCTCCACAAAGGTGTAGCCACAACAGACCCCGAGAACTATCGCCCTATAAGCCTGACTAGCTTGGTCTGCAAGGCTATGGAGCGCATCATCATGGAACTCATTAACAGAGACACTGGGAACCTCCAAACACTGGACCCTACCCAGCTTGGCTTTGTGAAGGGCAGATCATGCCTCCTAAACCTGGTGGACTTCTTTTGAGAGTTACCAAAGCTACAGACGAGGGAAAGGTGGTACACGCAGACTACATAGAGACCTCTCTAAGGGCTTCGACACCATTCCCCATTCTGGTAATATAGACAAGTTCATCAGCCTGAACATAAACCCCTACGTCACAAGATGGGTTGCCAACTGGGTCACGGGCAGAACCTACATGGTGAGAGTTGCGTGAGCTAGGTCTGTTCCCCTGGGCTCAGTCCTAGGACCGCTCCTGTTCAGCATATACTTCTCAGAAATACAGGCAAGCACAGGAGGACTACGGCTGACCAAGTTCACAGACGACTGCAAACTAGGGGCTATAACTGACTCTCCAGCTGACACAGACATCCTCCAAAAGAGTCTCACTGAGACAGATACCTGGTGTCAAAATCATGGCCTCAAGCTAAATGCCAAAAAGGGCATAGTCATCCCCTTTGGAAAAAACAAAGTACCCACAAACTACCACATAAGTGGTAGTCCCCTAAATATGGAAGACGTCATAAGGGATCTGGGGACCCAAGTAGATAGTAATCTCACCTTTGATAATCACATTGCCAAAGTGGTCAGAAAATCCTTCTATGCGCCCCTCTACTCAAGAGGTCACTGCGCCCCTCTACTCAAGAGGTCACTGCGCCCCTCTACTCAAGAGGTCACTGCGCCCCTCTACTCAAGAGGTCACTGCGCCCCTCTACTCAAGAGGTCACTGCGCCCCTCTACTCAAGAGGTCACTGCGCCCCTCTACTCAAGAGGTCACTGCGCCCCTCTACTCATCACTCATCAGACCCATCAGAGTACAACGCCCCATTTGGGATGTACCTTACAAGACACCTGCAACAGCTGGAAAGACCACAGAAGTACCGCACAAAGAGGATCACTGGCCTCAAACAGATGCCCTATGCAGTTCGACTGAAGAAACTCCAGTTGCACTCGGTTACATACGGCCTACTCAGAGGTGATCTCTGCCTGACAAACAAGGTCATGTCCAAACAGAACTGATGGACATGCCCCACCTAAAGAAAACCTTATTCCCCCCTCTAGCCGCACACTATAGGGATCTAAACCTCATGACAACAATAAATACGACGTGCTGGAGGGATAGATTCCTGTCCCAGAGACTTCCCATGCTTTGGAACAAGATCCCAATCTACATTAGGCAGAGCTCCTCGCTAACACTCTTCAAAAGAAACCTTGACGAGTGGATGGGAAATAGAAAGTTTACCTCGGGCATCTGGACAGAGGCACAGAGGACCAATCTAAGGGGGCAGTGAAAGCAAACACATTCTGGCTAGGCTTATAAATACCTTCAGGCAGACTGCCTAGTACTAACCTATGAACCATACCTGCTCCTGTTGCTCTAGCTGCTCCTTCTGTTGAGTGAGAAATAAGATGCATGGAAGAACTGGGATATGGACTCTAAGGTGGCAATCTGAAAAGCCACATTGTCATGGACCTAGTCAAACAGCTCCTGCAAAGGTTTCAAAGAACTGGTTGATAAGATCCCTCTGAAGCCTAGTAAAGTAAGCCAAATACTTCTAAGACCTTACGGTGAAGGTCGAAGCAAAAACACGCTTCCCTAGTCTATCGCCCGGGACTCCTTGTTGGCCAGATGGACAGTTTGGTTCTCTTCTGTGAAATCCTTCTTAGTTGCAGCCACCACCCACTATGGCATCTACTGGACAACCTTGTGACCAATGTGGATGCTCAGCTGGGGCCGTTAAGATTTTTTTCAGGCCTCTGTGGTATCGCTTCCAGGGTGTCAGGAGCATTCAATGTGAGGATGATCAGCTCATCGGCTGGCGGGGTAACCCAAGAGGTAGGGGGCCAGGCATGAAAGGCCTGCAGGAATACGGATTCCTCAGGAGGAAGGATTAGAGAACTTCCAGTCAGCCCTCTAAGGATTGAGGATGTCACCAAAGGACACCTCATCAGAGGGTGACCGTGGGGACCCTTCCGCATCAAAGTCCATATCTTCAGTTAATGACTCCTCAGTGGAGTCCACGTGCTTCCTCTTGCATGATTCTTTGCGGGGTACTTCCACAGTTTGAGGTTCTGGGGAGGGCTGCAAAGAGGAAGTCTCCTGAGGAGGAGAAAGCAGAGGCCCTTGTACCCGGTGTTCAGCAGTTGTGGCTTATGAGAGTTGCGGCAAAGAAAGAGGCGAGAACTCAGACATCTTGGGTTTGCCACTGGAGGCAAGCAGCCTCTCCATGGCCTGGAAGGCCGGCCCACCCAAGGAGGGATGGGAGCCCAGAAAGTACAGTTTTGTACCTACCATAAATGTAGATGTCAGATAGGTATGCATCTGCAGTCATAACATATGGGTTGTCCTGCCTCAGGCAGCCCTTCGGTCGGCCTGATTCCAAAGTCTGGGTCTGGCCTCGGCTGATGTCGCACTTTCCCTGACGTCAGAGCTTCTGGGGTATAAAGGCATCAGCAGACGCCATTTTCCTCAGTGTTTCTTGCCCCAGATGCCAGGTGCCCTCTAGGAAGGCTAAATTTGGATAAATGTTGAAAATTCCAAACAGTAGCAAACAATATATATATATATATATATATATATATATATATATATATATATATATATATATATATATATATACATACAAACAAATACACCATAATAGATTCCCCCAGCTAGCTGAAAGAGGGGTAAGCACCTTAGGAATACCACAGAGGGGAAGGAGGGTGGGTAATCCTGACTGCAGATGCATACCTATCGGACATCTACATTTATGGTAGGTACAAAACTGTACTATGTCCTTCAAGGATGCATCTGCAGTCATAACATATGGGTAGAATACCATAGCCAAACTGGAGGAGGAGGTACTAAGATAAGGATGGTGTAGTTAAGATCCCCCGTAAAACTGCAGTTGCAAAACCTGTTCGGGATCTGGAGTATAAAGGTAGATTATAATGCTTGGCAAATGTATGCACGGAGCTCCAAGTAGCAGCTTCTAAAATGTCCTTGGTAGCCACCCCTCGTATGAAAGCTGTAGTGGTGGCTGTGGCTCTTGTGGAATGAGGCCTGATATTTTCAGGAGCTGTCTTTCCATGAAGAGTAGCAAAAATTAATGCAATTTCCTATCCATTTTGAAATTGTCTGTTTGGAAATTGCCTTTCCTTGCACTCCAGTTGCATATGCTACAAAAAGTTGGTCAGTTTTTCTGCTGGTTTTAGTTCTGTCCAGATAGTAGCGTAGTTGTCTGTGTACATCCAAGGTGTGCAATAGTTTTTCCCCTTTGTTCTGTGGGTTAGGGAAGAACGTAGGCAAATGAATAGCTTGGTTCAAGGATACCCTGGATACCACCTTTGGCATGAAAGTAGGATTGGTTCTCAGAGACACTCTATCCTGGTGAAAAATAAGGAAAGGCTGCACTGCCATTAATGCCTGTAACTCGGATACTCTTCTTGCTGAAGTGATTGCCAGAAGGAAAGCAGTTTTCCAAGATAAGAACTGTAAGTCTGCTGATGCTGCTGGTTCAAAAGGGGGTAGTGTCAATTTTTCCAGCACAAAATTGAGATCCCATGCAGGCAGAGGGGGTCTCCTTGGAGGTTTTACATTTTTGATCCCTCTTAAAAATTCTCTGAGGAGAGGGTGAGAAGATAGGAGGATCCATATTGTACTCTGCTGAAATTGCTGAAGCATGAATCTTAATGGAAGAATAGGACAGGCCATTGTGGAACAATTCTGCAAAGTATTCTAGGATGTGTGCTAGGTTTGCCACTGTGACATCTGTACCCTTTGATGTGCTCCAAATGAGGAATCTCTTCCATTTAGCTGAGTATGTCTTCCTTGTGGAGGGTCTGCGAGCCTCCAGGATAATGTCCTTGACCCTCTGAGATAAGACAGTTTGGTTTTGTTTTAAGCAATTTTCCAGGCAGTTAGCTGCAGTGTTTTCAACTTTGGATGCAGGGTCTTGAAATTGTTCTGCGTTAGAAGAGGCCGTAGGGGTAGAGGCCATGAGTTCGCCAGAGACATGCTTCTCAGTAGCGGATACCAGTGCTGCCTTGGCCAGTCTGGAGCCATTAGTATCACCTTTGGCTGTTCCTCCCTGATCTTCAGTAGAACTTTGTACATCAATGGGAGAGGTGGAAATGCATACACTGTTAAGGCATTCCAGCTGAAAGAGAGTCCACCCTCCAGGCTTGTGGGTGGTATATCCTTGAGCAGAATTTCTTCAGTTGGTGGTTGAGTGGGGAGGTGAGCAGGTCTATCTCTGGCATTCCCCATTTGTTTGTTATGAGTTTGAAGATGTCTGGATGCAGCATCCATTCGTGAGCATCCGTGGTAGTTCTGCTTAAGCTGTCTGCTAGTGAAATCTCTTTTCCTGGTACGAATTTGGCCTGCAGCTGGATGTTGAGATTCAGGCCTAGGTTCCACAGATCCATCGCCATCTGGCATAGAGGGTAGGAATGCGTGCCTCCCTGTTTGTTTATGTACCACATGACCGTGGTGTTGTCTGTCCTTATCAGCAGATGTCCTTGCTGGAGGAATGATTTGAATGCCTCGATTGCATGCTTCACTGCCAGCATCTCCTTTTGGTTTATGTGCAAGTTTAGCTGGTCTTGAGACCATAGGCCTTTGATACATTTGTCCTCCATGTGTGCTCCCCATCCTAGGTCTGAGGCGTCCGTGGTGATGGTCTGCCTTGGTTGTGGTTTGTTGAAAGGCAACCCTCTGTTGGACTGGCAGGCCTGAGCCCACCACAGGAATTCCTTTTTCAGGCATGGAATGATTGGTATCATGGTTTCTAGACTGTGCCTGTGTTGAGACCATACATTCCTTAGGTACCATTGTAATTTCCTCATATGCAGCCTGGCATGCGGGATCAAGATTATGCAGGATGCCATGTAACCCAGGGCCTGCAGGACTTTCCTTGCAGTAAGCTGAGCTTGTCAAAGCCATGAAGTAATCTGGAAGTTGCTTTTGTTTTTCTTCTGTGAGAAAAGCCATCTGAGTTATTGTGTACAGATCCGCACCCAAAAAGGTTATCCTTTGGGATGGCACTAGTCTTGACTTCTGGATGTTGACTGTGTATCCCAAGGCCTGTAACAGGTGTATGACATAGGCCAAATCCTTTATTAGTTTTGTCTTGTTGTCCATTGTATTAGGCAGTCGTCCAGGTATGGGTAGATTTGAATTCCCTGAAGCCTGCAATGTGCAATTACTGATGCCAGGCATTTCGTGAATACTCTGGGCGCAGTAGATAAGCCAAAGGGCAATGCTGAGAATTGATAATGCCCTGATCCTGCAAGAAATCTGAGGTGTCTTCGGCAATCTGGTCGGATAGGGACGTGCAGGTATGCCTCCTTGAGATCTACAGTCACCAGCCAAGACTCCTTGCCCAACATGGGAAGAAGTTACTGTAGGGTCAGCATTTTGAATTTTGGCACAAGGAGATGTGTTCAGTGCGGACAAGTCGAGAATAGGCCTCCATTGGTTTTCTTTTCTTGGTACAAGGAATAGTCTGGAGTAAAATCCTTGGCCTTGTTCCATAGATGGTACCCTTTCTATCGCTTTCATCTGAAGTAAATTGTTGATTTGTCTTAAAGCCTCTGGCTTCTGGTTTGGTGGAAGGTTTGGCATTCCGCTCCTTTTTTGTAAAGTGTGGAAGTGAAACCTGTATCCTTTGTCTATTGTTTGCAGTGTCCATGTGTCCTTTGTAATGCAATGCCAGTTTGAGAATAAAGCCAGCTTTCCGCCCAAGGGTGCTTCCAGTTGTTCCCTGGTAGGCGGAATCAGAGTCAAGTCATTGTGTCTGTCCTGTGGAAGTGGTTGTAGTTGCAGCAGTGGCACTACTCCTCTGGTTGGCAGGCTGCCACTGACGACCCCTGTAGGCACCCTTTGATTGACCTCTGCCTCTTGGGCGTCTATTCCTGCCCCTCTGTGCTCTGGAGGTGTCTGGAAAGGACCAATTCTTTGAAGGCCAGTTTCTGCTGAACCTTGGAGGTTGAACCTGCAGAAAATCCTTTACTGTTTGCACAGATTTTGCTTTTTCTTCCACTTTCTTTAGAATCTCCTGTGCAGGGGAGCCAAATAAACTTTGTTTCTCCATTGGAGCATCTAGGAGTTTAGCCTTGACATGGTCTGGCAAGGATTGCTCTTTTAGCCAGGCATGCCTCCGAATTACTGCCCCAGTCATAGCTGATCTAAATGAAGCCTCCAGTGCATCATAGCCACATTTTAAGAAATGATTACTGACCTGCTGAGAGTTGTGTACCAAATCCTGAAGGGACTTACGGTCTAAAGGTTCAGGAGAAGAAAGCTTTTTATTCAGCTGATCTAACAAATATTCTTGGTACTGTATCATATGGAATTGACAGTTTAATGCCCTGGCAGAAAGAGTAGCAGATGTATAAATCTTTTTACCCCATCTCTCTAATGCTCTTGACTCTCTTTCAGAGGGTAGGGGGTTTTTGGCAGTGGCAGCTGCAACACCTTTTGGGCCCTGAGAAATAGTTTCTGGGTCTGCAGCATGGGCTTTATACAGGTGGAAGTGAGAATCCGGGACCCTGTAATATCTGTCAGGTTTGGCAGGGGCCGGGGGAAGAGAATCAGGGGCAGAACTGACATTATACACATCATCAACTACAGTTAGCACAGGTGGTATGGCTAAAGGCCTATGCTGGGGCAAATGTAAAAATGTCCTTAATCTTTTTCTAGAATCAGAAAAATCCTGACCCTGCCATTGAAAGTGTTCCCTCATTGAGTGCAAAGTCTCCCCAAAGGAAAATTCTTCAGGAGGGGAGGCAGAAGGGATAGAGTCTTCTGCATCTGAATCCTCATAAGGCGAATAGGCCCCTTCCTGATGGTCTGATAAATCAGATCCATCCAAGGAGTAATCGGAGGAGAGAGGTTCAGAGGGTTCAGTCCTAGGCCTTTTGTCAGGAGGGTGGTGGGAGGCCCTGTCTGGGTGAGGTTGGGAACCCCTAATCAATGATATAAGGTCCTCAGCAAGACTGAGAATCTGAGAACTTGAGGAAGGTCTCTGAGAAGTAGATTTGGCAGGTAAAGCTTTTGAAATTTTGACAGCTTTAGCCCTGGAGAAGGCCTTAATAGACATAGAAGCAGGGGGCCTAGCTGCCCCACGTGCAGGTGTAGAAATGTCCAATGGAATGGTGTTGGACAATTCTTGTGCGCTAGCTTCGGTAGGGATTTCTGAAGCAGACTCAGCCGGGACCTCTGGCCTCGGTTGTCGGAGGTATGATTTCAGTAGAAGTAAGAACCGAGGACTCTGTTTCAACCGAAACAGAGACACTCGCGGTAGGCCTAACCGTGGTTTCAGCCGAAACTGCGGGCCGCGAGTGTCGGTCCTTTTCCTTGCATTTTTTGGCCATATATGTAGTCTGAGTCTCCGACGGCATTTTATATGCAAAAGCGGATCCAAAAAACTCTTCTGCAAACTCCGACCGACGTCTAAGAGTCCGTCGGTTGAAGGAGGCACAGGCTAAACAAGCTGATACGTTGTGGTCTGGGCCTAAGCAAGGAAGGCAGTAAGAATGGAAATCCTTATGAGGTATTTGTTTCCCACAAGTTAAACTTGTATTTACTTTGTCTGACATCAGCTGAGGCAAGTAAGAGTCCCCAACGGGGTACTTAGCTTTTTTAGAAGTCTTTGGTAGCTGAAATCTCTGGATCTGACCGACCGGCACTTGCGAACAGCTTCTGCTTCGGGCACCGCACGGCAAGAAAGACTGAGGAAAATGGCGTCGGCTGATGCCTTTATACCCCAGAAGCTCTGACGGGGAAAGTGCGACATCAGCCGAGGCCAGACCCAGACTTTGGAATCCGGCCGACCGAAGGGCTGCCTGAGGCAGGACAACCCATATGTTATGACTGCAGATGCATCCTTGAAGGACATCAAAGCACAACAGCCTTGGAACCGGGGTCTCACCCCGACGAGCCGACCACCAGACCAGGAGTCTCAAGAGACTTGTGAAGCATGAGGGGGAGGATTCCTGGAGGGTGTCATGGAAAAAATGGTGTGGATCCAAAATTGCCCTCCCCCACAGCACAGCCACTGGCCTGAGAAGAGCCCGATGTCCAGTGCACCAACGGCCACAAGGTCGACTTCAATTCCAAATTGAGATCCACTACTGGAGTCTGAGGAAGGGAAGCTGCTGTCAGGGTAATGGGCTTCGATACTTGGGTGGAAGTCGACTGAGGAGTGTACGTTTGAGTTTGAGGAGATATGCGTTCACCTGAAGGAGGGAATGTGGATTTCAACAGTTGAGACCCCTTTGGCCACATGCAACTGGTCAACAAGCCACAGCACAACATGCTCAGAGAGGCTCCTGGTTGACCTCAGATAAACCTGAGGGAGATTCTGACTTTTATAGAAAAGGACTGCATTGCTACCAATGAATGGATCCAAGAAAGGAGAGTACTTGGTCCTTGCTAATTCGAGAGGTGCAGAGCCCAAAACAGAGAACGTCTGCACTGAAGAGAACGGTGTGGAAAGTAGTATGCGCCAACGTCAGCAACACAGAAGTTGAAGGTGTTTGCACCGTAAAAGCAAAAGTCTGCACAGATGGGTATGGTGCCGAAGAAAGTGTCTTCACCGGTAACAATGACTGTGCCGAAAAGGACTTCACTGAACATGTTGGTGCCAAAAGTGTCTGCACTGTGGAGGACAGTAACGTCAATCTCGGCCGAAGGGGATTGCATCAACGGTGCCGAAGAGGACTGTACCTGCATGGACGGTGCCTGTAAGGGCTGCAGCAAAACTGTCGGAGCCATAATAGTCTGCACTAGGAACTCCAGTGCTGGTGTTGATGAAGAAATGGCTGGAGCAAGAATCAGCTGGGGAGGTGAAGAGCCTGAAGCCGGCAGGGTTCACAGGTGGCAGCGCCAAAGTAGTAGTCAATTTCACCTTCTTATGAGTCAACTCCCTACGATCTCTACAGGGAGATGAAGTGAGCAACCTCTATGAGGAATAATGTCTCTTGCGGGGTTTAGCAGGAGGTGAGCCCTACAACCCAGAAATAGCCTCACAGAAAGGAGATACGAGAAGACCTTTCAAGATTAATTTGTTCCTTCTTTCGTTAAGAGTCCTGGTCGAAAAAAATTTCTACAAATCCCACACAGGGGATCCACAGTAAGGTGGGAGACATTCAAACAATAGACACAAATCATGGCCATCGGAAAGCGGTAACTTACAGCCACAATCCTTATACTGCTTAAAACAAACACTACTTTTTTAATCAGACAAGGATTCAGAGAACAGTACCCAAAAAAAGGAGAGAAAGGCTACCCAAAAAGGGTAAGGAGAGAAGGAAGAAGGATTGCCAACCATGGTAATGAAGAATTACCTCAAAGGTAAGAAAAAGGTAATAAAGAGAAACAGACTAAAGGAAGAGAGTCTTAAGTATAGGATAGGGTAGGGTAAGAGAATATTACCAGAAATTGTTTAACAAACTTTAAAGTAGAAATGATGTATAAAACTTACAAAAAATTAGACACTTAGCGGAAGAGAATGGCTTGACACGGCTGTACAGCAATGTGGCAAATGAGATCCGAGGTAATAGGGAGCAGAGCATTCTGGGTAGGACCTTGGCTTGAAAGTTTTTGGCTGAAGCGAGCTTGATATTTCGCCGTCTCAGTTGAGGACAGAACCAATAACCCATCAGTAAGGAATGAACGAAGATTAACATCAGATCAAAACTTTTTTATATTTTCACTCTGGACAGAGTGGAGACACAAAGGTCAGGGGCAGAAATGGAGGAAGGGCAGTTACAACTGGCAGATAACTATCTCAGGTAAGCTGAGAGTCCTACTGATGGTAAATTACTTCATTACCACGGTTTTAATATATTTATAGAAGTTTGAAAGTGGATGTTAATCTTTTTTCACTTATGCATAAAGGTATTAAATTTGTACCAGCAAACAAGGGTGATGTAGTAAAAGCTTAACAGAATTAAAATTATACACCCGGAAATTGAATTTAAAAACTATGTTTAAAGACACCGACAACTTTTACAGCGAAAATGTGAATTTGTTTAAAAGAAAGTTGTTTTAATCCTCCCTTGCATCCCACCATTGTTATTTTTTAACAAGTGTGTACCCAGGATATTACTGAATTGATACACACACTCAAGAAAAGTTATTATAATCTTACATGCGAAGAAGCTAGTCTACTTAAATTAAGGTGTAGTCCTAACTTACGGTTCATGAAACCAGATGAAGAGGGATGGATAGTTATTGTCAAGACGACAGATTATACTAACCAAATGTTTACTACCCTACACTGTGAAGAGAAATGAGGTTTTATCATAAAATTAGGATAATATAGCCCAAAGAAAAATTAAACTTTTATTGGAGCACTCTGTTGCAGGGTGGTATTAATGAGGAAACATACAATTATTTGATTAATGACCACCCTACCATTCCAACATTCTTCTGGATCCTGAAGGTGCACAAGAGCATAGAAAATCCCCCCTACAGACTTACTGCGACTTCCCACAACAGTTCCACCTATCCTTTGAGGGCATTTGTAGATAGGTTAGCTAGAAATTCCATGAAGAGAATTGATCATATTTTAAGGGATTCTTGGGATTTTCTTTCAAGAATTAAAGAATATTACTCCATGATAGATGTAGTGGATCTTTTTACTTCTATCTCCCACCAGGAAGGTCTAGAACTCTTTCAGGAAGCCTTAACAGAATACAACCATGTTAAGGGGCTCCTTATTGAATTTCATAATGTTGGTTACGGAAATCTTGAAAGATAATTTTGTCTTTGAGGGTGAATTTTTAGGCAGATTTGGGGTGTTGCAATGATAGCTAGCTGTGCCCCATTGATTGCAAGCCTGGCAATGTTCTCCTGGGAGAGAAATGCATCTTGGCGAGTTTCTTATCAAGAACACTGGTTTTGTTATTTAAGATTCCTGGGTGATATTTTTATTTTATGGAAAGTTTCAGGTTGGCAAGAACAGTTTTCTTGTTACATTAATAGTATCTTGATGCAACTTTGATTAAAGATTTGTCTACAAAATGCCTTTGCTCTAAAATTTACAGGAAGCCATCTTTTTCAAATGATTTGGATTATGGTAGTTGTCATCCAGGATACACAGTTAAAAAAGGCCAAATGGTCAGAACCGCCAGGATGTGCTATGAACTGGATGTCTGTAGGAATGAAATGGGTACCCTAGACCAGTTTTTTTTATGAACAGAGGTTACCCTAAGAACTCTGTTTCACACATTTGTAAGCAGGTCTCTGATGGCTGGCAGACAAGTTACGTGCCCTTATTGGGTATTCCACTTGGGGATAATAAATCCCAAAGTGACAAAGGGTAATATGTTCATTCTACGGTTTTGACTTACGGTTAATCAAGTGGTAAGGTGAGGCATATTTTGGAAAAAAATGGGTAATTTTCAAGGGTAATACTGACTTTATTAAAAGCCTGGGTGTTATTCATAGATTTGTGTACAAAACAGATTATAATTTGAAATATTTACTGGGAACACCCAGTGTCGCCTGACAACTTAACCTTAAAAGGAACAGTGAGATGGGAAGCCTGTAGATATATTCTAGAAGAAACATCTGTTTGTGTTAGTGATCCCCCTATCAAGGTTAGACTCGCTTCTGGAAATAGTGGGTCTAGGGGTTTAGTACACATTGCAGTAAGTGTAGGATGCCAACATTCTTACATTGGAAAAACAAAGAGCTGACTGGAATGTACTACTTGTTTTGCTGGTGGTTCACATATGAAATTGCCCTATCAACATTTTTGGTGTTTGGCTTGCACTATTGAGGTACTTTTGTTACTTACACTCAAACATCCTCAGACAGGAAAGACTCCCTAAAAGTTTAACAGACTGTATGACATCAGAAAATACCAAAGTAATGACAGAGTTCCCAAAAGACTGCTTTAATAAGAATGTATACATGTGAGAAGTAATCTGATTTCTTGTGTTCTCCATTAAGCAGATATCACATTTCATGCTGTACGAGAAGCAAACTTGACGACATTAAAGCTGTAAACTGTACAGTATTATACACGTCTTATATAGACAAGTTACTTTAACAGTTCTGCGCAAGAAAGTTAATAGTTTATGTGCACTAACCATTCTTTGTTTTTACAAAGCACTACAACTGGGCACCAACACAGAAGCTGCAGTCGGTGGCTTCAGTAAGACGATCACGGTCATTCATTCATCTTAAACAAATTTTCAGTATGCAACATCCCATTTCAAAAACATTTTCACATGAGACTGCATTCTAAGAGGAGGATCCACAGGAAGACATGCAGAAATAAACAAATGAACCATGATAGAGTTAAACAGGCAGGAGCATAATTACTCTCACAAAATGTAGAACCAGAAAAACACTAACCCTGAATAGGTGCTGGTTCCTTTCTTAGCACCAACTAGGAAACCTTTTCCATTAATGTATACAATTTTCTAAAAGCAGGCTTTCTTGCCTCCATTAGTACCTGCTGGATGTACTCCTAAAAGTGCATAAAAGGTACTAAGATTCTGTCATGCAGACGTCAACTACAGTTGTTTGGAATCAGGAAGTAAACATCCCTGTTCTTGTGTTAGTAGATTTAGTCTGTGGAGAAGCTTGTGGTAATTGCCCCAGGTCTATATTTGAACCAAGAAAAGTCAGTTCAGAGAATAGCACTTGCATCAAAAATGCCATTCGAACTCTCCTGCTAATTATATATACCAACTCTGAAATCGCACTACAGTGAGGAAAGGGCAAATTTTCCAATGTTCACTGTACCCTCGTACTCACTATAACACTTTGAACGGCATTTTCAATGTAAAATGCCATTCGCTGAACTGAGTTTTTGTGGTTCTAATATAGACCCAATTGCCCCAGACAATTCCAAAAGGGAGAACTACTGCTGATAGAGTCAGAAGGCAGTCATGATAATGACCTTTGCAAATTTCTTCTGAACCTTCAGAATGGCCCAGGATATTTAGTGTAAACAGTGGAAAAGATTACAGAAGCATTCCTGTTCAAGGGAAAGAAAAGGCAACTGTCTTTTCCAGGCCTCTTTGCATTGAGTCCTGAAACAGAATTTTGTCACGCAATTGTTCAGAGGACACAAATATGTCTACTGAGGAACTCCCCACAGATGGTTCAAATCTTGGAAGAACCACTGATCTAGTTTCCATTCATGAGGGTCTACCTTTGTCCTGCTCAACATGTCTACCACACAGTTTTGCCCTGATGAAATAAATGTCAGTAGAGTGAGACTGTTGCATAACTACATACCAATCTAACATGGCTAGTCTGCAAAGGAGGCAAGATCTGGTTCCCCCTTGCCTGCTTATGTACCACATCACTATGGTATTGTCTAACTACTTGAAGAGGTTCCAGGGAACCACACAAGATTCAGGTGGTTGAGCCTTTGTAAGAGCTAGCATCTCTTAGGATTGTGCTCTCTTATTCCAGAGGCCTTGCACTTTTATCCATTTGACACTGCTCCCCAAGAAAAGTCCAAGGTATCTACTGTGACTGACTGCTTTTGAGCAATTTGAGAGAAGGAGATACACTGATTCAGGGATATTTCCCATCTCCACCAAGTGATTTCAAATCCCAAGTTGGAGTTTGAAATGATAAAGGGTGTTGAAGCAGGGACCAAGGAGACTTCAGACATTACTGCATTTTTCTCATGTAAAGTCTTGCAAGAGGTATCACGAGAAAGTACAGTTGTGCACACTTAACATAAATGTAGATGTTAGAGTGTATTCACTGTTGCAGTCATTACATTTGAGTAATCTACTGGCAGGTTGCCCTCAGTCGGCCTGATTAACAAAGTCTTTGGTCCTGTGTCGGTTGCTGTCCCTTCTCCCGTGACGTCAGGTCATCAGGGGGTATAAAAGATGCAGCCGACGCTATATTAGTTTTTCTTGGCCCAGATGTCAAGTGCCCCCCAAATGGGGAGCAAATAAAATTAAAAACAAACAATATACCTCCAACCAAAAGCAAATACACCAAAAGGGCTTTTAAGCAGAGAGAGAAAGTAGAGGTATAGCCAGAGAAAAATAGGGGGCTGGAGGGAGGGTAACCAGGACTGCAACAGTGAATACACTCGGAAATCTAAATGTAAGGTAAGTGTACACAACTGTACTATGTTCTTCGTGTTTCACTGTTGCAGTCATTACATTTGGGTAGATTCCCAAAACTATGGTTGGGTGGAGGGAATTATACAGCATTAGGACCAGCTATAAGGCCCTGCAGGACAGCAGTGGAAAAGCCAGCTCTGGATTTAGAGAAAAGTGGTAAATGTTAATGGCTGGTGAAAGTATTAACTGAGCTCCAGGTAGCAGCTTCTAGAATGTTCCTGGTAGGAACACCTCTGAAGAAGGCTGTTGAAGTAGATGCAGCCCTGGTGGAATGGGATCTGATCCCCTGGGGGATAGTTTTACCATGGCGCATATAGCTGAAATGAATAAAATGGCTTATCCATTTGGAAATGGTTTGCTTTTAAATAGCCTTTCCCTCTGCCCCTGCAGCAAATGCCACCAGCAGTTAAGATTTTTTTTGAGATTTTGTCCGAAGTGAAATCTAAGTTGTCTGTGTACATCCAATGAATGCAGAATCCGCTCACCCTTGTTCAGTGGATTGGGAAAGAAAGTTGGCAAATGAATGGTCTGATTAAGAGCCACACTGGATGCCACCTTAGGCATGAAGGATGGATTGGTCCTGAGAGATACCCTGTCCGCATGAAAAATGATGCAAGGCTCCACTGACATTAGAGCCTGTAATTCAGAAATCCTTCTAGCTGAAGTGACTGCTAAAAGGAAAGCGGTTTTCGAGGAGAGAAATTTTAAGTCTGCAGTAGCAGTTGGCTCGAAAGGTGGGAGAGTGAGCTTTTCCAGCAGAAAATTGAGGTCCCAGGCAGGGGTTGGAGCTCTCCTGGGTTGTCAAGTTTTTGGCCCCTCTGAGATGCTGCTTTAGCAGAGGATGAGACAAGAGGGGAGGTTCTGTGTTGTAATGAGCTGAAATGGCTGAGGCATGGATTTTTATGGAAGAAAAGGACAGGCCCTTGTGAAGCATCTCAATTAACTATTGTAAAATCTGTGGAATGTTGAGCACTGCTGTGCTTATCCCTTGAGAGTGACTCCAGGCACAGAATCTTTTCCATTTGTCAGCATAAGATTTTCTAGTACTAGGCCTTCTCGCCTCCAAAATGACATCCATCACAGGTTTGCTGAGGGATGCTAAAGGTGAATTTAGGTGATTAGCCACGCGGTGGTGGTGCTGCGGTAGCGCTGTTGCCTCAATAATCCGCTATCCGGTTTGACTCTCAGCTACAGCATCTTCTGCATGGAGACATGCGTGAATGGGCGTACCTTCGTTGAAGGTTGTGCGTTAGGGCTGGCAACTCAGCACATAAAAATCAATTGCCAATCATTAGCGGACTGGAGTTTTGCTGTGGCGACCCCTAACCGGGAAAAGCCGAAAGACACACTCAGCCATGCTGCAAGATTCAAAGTTTGGAGCCGAGTGTGCAGAATTGGTTGTTCTGCTGAGACAGTAAGTAAGGTGTCTGAGGCAGGTGCCACGGTGGAAGGTGTGCCACATTGTGCAGGAGTGGGTACCAGTGTTGGCGAGGCCAGTCTGAAAGCAATCAAAATAATTTTTAGCAGTAGAAGCCTTAATGCCCTTGGGACCCTGAGAAATGGTTTCAGGATCTGCAACAGGGTTTTTGAAAAGGAATTTGTGGGAGTCAGGAACCCAGTATTATTTCTCTGGCTTACAAGGAGCCGGAGGCAGAGAATCAGGAGCCATACTAGATTATGAAAAAAAACAACAATGTCTAGAACAGGAGGTATAGCCAAAAGCCTATGCTGAGGAAGAAAAAGAAAATCCCTAAGTCTCTTTTTAAATTCAGAGAAATCCTGACTTTCCAAGTGGAAATGTTCCCTTAAGGTATGTAAAGTTTCCCCAAAAGAAAAATCCTCGGGGGGGCTATAGACAATTCCTGTTCATTAGAAGAGTCAGAAGAAATAGAATCCTGTTCAGAAGATTCATAACCAATGTCTTGCATAGGCCTCAGAGGGGGGGGTGACTACCCCTGATCAGAGTAATTAAATCTTCAGCTATTTTGATCATTTGTATTTTAGACATAGGGGCCTGCACATGTGGCCCAGGCGTCAGATTCTTAGACATAAGTCAAGATTTTGTCCTTAGTTCTGACGATGACGCCAGTCTTATATACAAATCTGTAGGCCTGTAAATACCCTCAGAAGCCGGTGCCTGCACAGCAGCTCTGGAATCATCCAAGGTAGACACATCCGCGGGTTCCATACTTGAAGCATTCTGCGGCATACCAGACTCCAAATGGGTCTCATTAGGTGCTTGCAAATCAGAAGTAGCGGGTATCAGGGGCTGCGAAAGCGCCTCATTGAGTACCAGCGAACTAGCGACTGGCTTAGAAGCATCGTTGGCAGTTTTGGACAACGGCCTGTCTCTCAAACTGATTCAGTAAAGATCCATAACTGGTCTCCAGAAATTCTTTCTTTGCCACTAAAACATTCCAGAACAAAATTCTTTTCCCAGACTATGCAGGAACTATTTTTACTACCACCACCCCGAAGCAGCATGTGATGTACGACAGGAGAAGAGAAAGGTTTAGTCTGGCAGATGGGGAGGAATCCCCTAGAGAGGATGAATTTCCTCCCACTGACACATCCCAGCTGGATCAGCTTCAGAACCAGACCATCTGAAATTCTGTTGCAAAAGAGAAAAATGGAGATCCAGCCTTTCTGGAAGAGGTAGGGGATTGCCAGTGTAGGAAGGAGAGAAAATCTTTAGTCATTCTGCTTTGACTGTCCTTCGTACCAGAGTTCCAATTTTCTTCTGGGAGCTTCCTTAACACTGGTCTTAAACACCTACTTGCCAGCATTCTGCAGAGCAGGTTTATTTTGCTTCTTGCAAAAAAATCAGATGAGAAAGAGGAAAATCCCATGGAAATTTTTGAGGGATGAAAACCTGAGATTACTTGACTCAGCTTACCTTTCTCATCACACTTTCCTGATAACCTCTGCAGTGGAAAGCCCAAAAACTAAATCTCTATACAAAGGAGACTTCAAAATGTAATTTTTAGCATCTTCTGGGAGTTTCAGAATGCAGCAAGGGAAAATCTTCACAAAACAGTACCAGTGGCAATAGCCCAGGAAGCAGTACCTAGAGAGTTATAGACACTTCAAAAATGAGTAGTGATCTGAGAAACAGAAGAAACTAGACTACAGAAAGCAGATTCCTCACAACAGGAAAAGTATAGTTGTGTACCTACCATAAATGTAGATGTTAGAGTGTATTCACTGTTGCAGTCATTACTCTTGGGTTATCCTGCTGGCAGGCTACCCTCGGTCGGCCAGAATTCCAAAGTCTAGGTCCGGCGTCGGTCGCTGTCACCTCTTCCCTGACGTCAGTGCGCCGGGGTATAAAAGATGCAGCAGACACCATTTTCTTCAGTTTTTCTTGCCCCAGATGTCAGGTGCCCCCAAACTGGTAGGCTGAAAAAATATGCCAATAAAAATACATGCACAAAAATAGCATTTCCTTTGTCTACAAGCAAATACCCCAAATAGGTTGTATAGGATAGAGTAATGCAGAAAAATCCCAGCAAAGAGAAGGGGGATGGTGGGTGGGCAACCTGGACTGCAACAGGGAATACACTCCAACATCTACATTTACGGTAGGTACACAACTGTACTATGTTCATCGTGTTTCACTGTTGCAGTCATTACTCTTGGGTTGAATCCCAAAGCTGAGGATGGGCGGCTGGGCTATAAAGGATTACGAAAGGCTATGAGGCCCTGCAGAACTGCTATGGCAAAGCCTGCTCTGGACTTGGAGTAAAGAGGTAAATGGTAGTGCTTTGTAAAAGGGTGCACTGAACTCCAAGTTGCAGCCTCTAAGATATCTTTGGTTGGTACTCCTCTGAGGAAGGCTGCTGAAGTGGCTGCTGTTCTGGTGGAATAAGGCCTAATGCCCTTAGGCACTGATTTGCCATGTTGAAAATGGCATAAATGGATGCAATGGCCTATCCATTTAGAAATAGTCTGTTTTGAGATGGCCTTTCCTTGTGATCCTGCAGCATATGACACTAAAAGTTGCTCAGTTTTTCTGAAAGCCTTAGTTCTCTCCAAGTAGAAACCTAACTGCCTGTGTATGTCCAAAGAAAGCAGAATTTTTTCACCCTTGTTCTGTGGATTTGGATAAAATGTAGGCAAGTGAATGGTTTGGTTGAGGGCCACACTGGATACCACCTTAGGCATGAATGTAGGGTTTGTCCTCAGAGAAAAGTATAGTTTTGTACCTACCATAAATGTAGATGTCCAATAGGTACGCAACTGCAGTCCTGACATATGGGTTGTCCTGCCTCAGGCAGCCCTTCGGTCAGCCGGATTCCAAAGTCTGGGTCCGGGGGTATAAAAGCATCAGCAGACGCCATCTTCTTCAGTGTTTCTTGCCCCAGATGCCAGGTGCCCTTTAAGGAAGGCTAAATTTTGAAAATAGAGAAAAAATTCCAGACAAGTACAACATAAAAACGAATACACCATAAAAGATTACCCCAGGTAACTAAAATGAGGGGTAGAAACCCAAAAGAATACCACAGAGGGGTAGGTGGGAGGGAAAACCTGACTGCAGTTGCATACCTATCGGACATCTACATTTATGGTAGGTACAAAATGGTACTATGTCCTTCAAGGATGCAACTGCAGTCCTGACATATGGGTTGAATACCATAGCCAACCTGAGGGTGGTAGGCACTAAGACAAAGATGGTGTAGCTAAAATGCCCTGCAGGACTGCAGAAGCAAACCCTGCTCTGGATCTGGAATATAAAGGCAGGTTGTAATGTTTGGAAAATGTATGCACAGAGCTCCATGTAGCAGCTTCTAAAATGTCCTTTGTTGCCACTCCTCTTAAAAAGGCTGTGGAGGTGGCTGTAGCTCTGGTGGAATGTGGCCTGATGTCAGCTGGCACAGTTTTTCCATGAAAAGAGTAGCAGAATCGAATGCAATTTCCAATCCATTTAGAAATTGTCTGTTTGGAAATTGCTTTTCCCTGCAATCCAGCAGCGCAAGCTACAAAAAGCTGGTCAGATTTTCTGAAGGACTTTGTTCTGTCCAAGTAGTAGCACAACTGTCTGTGTATATCCAAGGTGTGCAGAAGTCTCTACTTTATTTTGAGGATTGGGAAAGAAGGTAGGCAGGTGAATAGCTTGATTCAGGGACACCCTGGATACCACCTTTGGCATGAATGACAGATTGGTTCTCAAAAACTCTGTCCTGATGAAAAATGAGGAATGGTTGTATTGCCATAAGGGCCTGTAGCTCAGAGACTCTTCTTGCTGAGGTTACTGCCAGAAGGAAAGCTGTCTTCCAAGACAGAAATTTCAACTCTGAAGATGCTGCTGGTTCAAAGGGAGGAAGAGTTAATTTTTCCAGCATGAAGTGGAGGTCCCATGCAGGCACTGGTGGTTTCTTTGGAGGGTTGATGTTCTGTAAACCTTTTAGAAACTGTCTTAGCAATGGGTGAGACAATACAGGCGGATCAGTGTTATATTTGGCAGATATTGCTGAAGCATGTATTTTTATGGAAGAATATGAAAGGCCATTGTGGAGCATTTCAGCCAAATATTCTAGGATCTGTGGAATGCTCATCATTTGTTTGGGATGGTACGAGACTTAATTTCTGCATATTGACTGTGTATCCCAAGGCCTGCAGTAGGTGAATGACATAGTCCAAGTTTTTTAACAAGGCTTGTTGGCTGTCCGCTTGTATAAGGCAGTCGTCCAGATAAGGGTATATTTGTATCCCCTGAAGTCTGCAATGTGCAGTTACTGATGCCAGGCATTTCGTGAACACTCTGGGCGCAGTAGATAAGCCAAAGGGCAATTCTGAGAATTGATAATGCTCTGAGCCTGCAAGAAATCTGAGGTATCTTCTGCAACTTTGTCTGATTGGGACATGCAGGTATGCCTCCTTGAGGTCCAGAGTTACCAGCCAAGACCCCTTGCCCAGCATGGGAAGGAGTTGCTGTAAAGTCAGCATTTTGAATTTTGGCACAATAAGGTAAGTATTCAGTGCGGACAAGTCCAGAATGGGTCTCCATTGGTTTTCTTTTCTTGGAACAAGGAACAGTCTTGAATAAAATCCTTGGCCTTGTTCTGCAGAAGGAACCTTCTCTATTGCTCTTATTTGAAGTAGGTTTGTTATTTGTTTGAGTGCCTCTGCCCTTTGATTTGGTGGCAGGTTTGGCCTGCCATGTCTTGTTGGTAGTGTATGAAAATGGAATCTGTATCCTTTGTCTATTATGTCCAGTATCCATTTGTCCTTTGTAATATTGTGCCAATTTTGTGAGAATAAAAATAATTTTCCACCCAAAGGTGCTTCTAATAGAGCCCTGGATGGCGGAGTCAAAGTCAAGTCATTGAGATTGTCCCTGCGGAGCAGTGGAAGGTCCTGCCCCACCTCTCTGGTTCGGAGGCTGCCATTGACGTCCTAAGTAGGAGCCTCGAGTTTGCCCTCTCCCGCTGCCACGTCTGTTTTTGCCTCTCTGAAATTTGTCTGTCTGGAAAGGACCAATGCTTAGAAGGCCAATTCCTGCTGAATCTTGGAGGCTGTACCTGGAGGAAATCTTTGACTGTTTGCACTGATTTTGCCTTTTCCTCTATTTTCTTTAAAACCTCTTGTGCAGTAGCACCAAATAGCTTATGTTTCTCTAGTGGTGCATCCAAAAGCTTAATTTTCACATGGTCTGGCAATGTTTGTTCCTTTAACCAAGCATGTCTGCGTATGACCGCACCTGTCATTGCTGCTCTACAAGAAGCTTCCAATGCTTCATATCCACACTGAAGGAAATGGTTGCTAACCTGCCGAGTATTATGAACCAATTCCTGTAACCCCTTTCTATCTAATGGTTCAGGGGAAGCCAATTTCTTTTGCAAGTCATCTAACATGTATTCCTGATACTGAATCATATGAAATTGACAATTTAATGCTCGCATAGAAAGGGTGGAAGATGTATATACTTTCTTGCCCCACCTTTCTAAAGCCCTAGAATCTCTTTTCGAAGGAAGTGGATTCTTAGCAGTAGTGGAGGAAACCCCTTTAGGCCCCTGAGAAATAGTTTCAGGGTCAGCAGTATGGCCCTTGTACAGAAATTGATGCGTGTCTGGGACCCTGTAGTACCTGTCTGGCTTGACAGGAGCAGGGGGGAGGGAGTCAGGGGAAACACTAGATTCTAAGTACACATCATCTAAAACATTTAAGACTGGAGGAATAGCTAAGGGTCTATGCTGAGGTAGCTTTAAAAATTCCCTTAACCTTTTCCTAGAATCTGAGTATTCTTGGCCTTGCCATTTGAAGTGTTCCCTCATGGAATGAAGTCTTTCCCCAAAGGAAAACTCCTCAGGAGGAGAAGCAGAGGGAATGGATTCCTCCGCATCAGAATCCTCGTAGGCCGAGAAGGCCTCCTCCTGGTAGTCTGAATGTGCAGAATCACCTGAGGCCTCAGAGGACTGGGGATCTACCTGCTCCACCCTAGGCCTCTTCACAGAAGATGGCTGAGAGCCTCTATCTGGATGTGGCTGAACCCCTAATTAAAGAAATAAGGTCCTCAGCTAAACTTAAAATTTGAGAACCAGAAGTGGATCCCAGAGAAACAGATCTTGGAGGGACAGACTTAGCCTGTTTGGCAGCCTTAGCGCGTGTGTAGGCCTTAATGGACACAGACACTGGAGGCCTGGCAGCCCCACCTGCTGGTGGAGTCTTACCCACTGAAATGGTGTCAGAAATATCCTGGGCTACGGTCTCAGAGGGGAGAACAGAAACCGGCACCGAGCTGGCCTCCGGTACCGAAGTAACAGGTGGGGTGGTGTCGTCGGTCTGTAGCGGTTGTGAAACCAGCTCAGAAGAGACAGACACTCGCGGTAGGCCTAAGTGTGGTGTCTGCCAAGACCGCGGACCGCGGGTGTCGGTCCTTATCCTTCTGTTTTTAGATAAATGTGCTGTTGGAAGCTCCGACGGCATGATATAACAGAAATCTTCCCCAAAATAATCCTGTGCAAACTCTGACCGACGCCTAAGAGTGCGTCTATTGAAAGAAGCACAAGCTGTACAGGCTGAGACGTTGTGTTCTGGGCCTAGGCAGGGTAAGCAGTAAGAGTGGAAATCCTTATGAGGTATTTGTTTCCCACAAGTTAAACCGTTATTAACTTTTACAGTTTTATCTGACATCGGCTGAGGCAAGAAAAGGTCTCCAACGGGGTACTTAGCTTTTTTGAAGACTTCAGTAGCTGAAAACACAGGAGCTGGCCGACCAGCACTTGCGAAAGTACAGTTTTGTACCTACCATAAATGTAGATGTTCGAGGATCTACATTGCTGCAGTCATAACCTGTGGGTAGTCCGCTGTCCTCGGTCGGCCCGAATACCAAAGAGCTAGGATGGCGTCGGTCATTGTCGCCCAGAGCTGACGTCAGTACGTAGTGGTACTTAAGCGCATGACCGACGCCATATCCTCAGTCTTTCTTGCCCCAGATGTCAGAAGGCCTACAAAAGAAAGGCCAGAGCCAAAATAGTAAACGCCCAACAACCACCAGTGTGGAAATAAAGAGCATCCCAAAAAGAAACACAGCAACCACAAACTATACAGGGGAAGGAGGGAGGGATAATAGGACTGCAGCAATGTAGATCCTCGAACATCTACATTTATGGTAGGTACAAAACTGTACTATGTTCTTTGTCTCACATTGCTGCAGTCATAACCTGTGGGTAGAATCCCAAAGCAAAGGAAAAGGGAGGCTGGCAAACTAAATAGCATTAGGAGCTGCTAACATGCCCTGTAAAACTGCCGTGGCAAACCCAGCCCTGGACTTGGAATAAAGAGGGAGATGGTAATGCTTAGTAAAAGTGTGTACTGAACTCCAAGTAGCTGCCTCCAAAATATCCTTAGTAGCTACCCCCCTCAAAAAAGCAGTAGATGTGGCAGTAGCCCTAGTAGAATGAGGTCTGATTCCAGCAGGAACATTCTTCCCATGATGAGAATAACAAAAAGCAATACATTGACCAATCCACTTAGAAATAGTCTGCTTTGAAACAGCTTTCCCTTGTGAGCACAAAGCAAAGGAAACAAATAACTGTTGAGTCTGCCTGAACTCTTTAGTTCTGCTCAAATAATAACGTAGCTGCCTGTGGATATCCAAAGAATGCAAGACTTTTTCCCCCTTATTTTGGGGATCAGCATAAAAAGTAGGCAAATGAATAGACTGGTTCAAGGCCACACTAGAAATCACTTTAGGCATAAAAGTAGGGTTAGTACGCAAAGAAACTCTATCCTTATGGAATATCAGAAAGGGTTCAACTGCCATGAGTGCCTGCAATTCAGATACCCTCCTAGCAGAAGTAATGGCCAACAAAAAAGCAGTCTTCCAAGACAAAACTTCAATTCAGGCGTAGCTGCAGGTTCAAAAGGAGGTAAAGTAAGCTTCTCCAAGACAAAATTGAGATCCCAGGGAGGAGTAGGCACTCTACGGGGGTCTTATATTTTTTGCCCCTCTAAGAAATTGTTTGAACAAAGGGTGAGAAAATAAAGGAGGGTCACAATCATAGTGAGCAGAAATGGCTGCAGCATGAACCTTCACAGAAGAGAATGACAAACCCTTGTCCAGTAATTCAGTAAGATACTGTAGTGCAAAACTCAAATTAGGTACTGAAACATCAAAGCCCTTCGCTGTGCTCCAAAGAAAAAATCTCCTCCATTTATCAGCATAAACTGAGTACTAGGCCGCCTGGCTTCCAAAATGACATCTAAAACCTGTTGAGGAAGCTGAGACCCCACCGGCTCCATTACAGAATACGCCAGGCTGTTAGATGCAGGGACTGCACCCTGACATTGAGAAAATGATTGTTTGACTGGGATAACAAATGAGGAATCTGTGGCAAAGGCCAAGGAGGCTCCTGAATTAAACTCCTCAGCAGAGGATACCAATGCTGACGTGGCCAATCTGGTGCTATTAGAATCATGCAAGGCTTGTCCCGCCTGACTTTCAAGAGTACCTTGGGAAGAAGACGCAGAGGGGGGAAAGCATAAATGTGAAGGTTGTTCCAACTGAAAGATAGAGCATCCACTTTCCAAGCATTTGGGTGGAACATCTTTGTGCAAAATTTTGGCAGTTGGAAATTCAGTGGAGAAGCGAACAGATCTATGTCTGGAGCTCCCCAAGCCACGGTCAACTGTTTGAAAACCTGAGGGTCCAGTTTCCACTCGTGGGGATCCACAATTTGTCTGCTCAATACATCTGCTAGGGAGTTCTGTGCTCCTGGCAGAAACCGTGCTTGAAGATTGATGTACAAACTCATAGTCGTCTCCCACAATATCATTGCTTGTCTGCAAAGAGGGTAGGAATGGGTTCCCCCCTGCTTGTTGATGTACCACATGACTGTTGTGTTGTCTGTTTGAATCAACACCTGTCCCGGCTGAAGTAGGTCCTTGAAGGCCATCAAGGCAAATTGGACTGCTAACATCTCCTTCATGTTGATATGCAAATGTAGCAGTTTGGGAGGCCACATGTCTTGTATCCATTTCCCATTGAAGTGTGCTCCCCAAGCCAAGTCCGAGGCATCCGTCGTTAGGATCTGACTCTCCTCTGGTTGGGTCACAGAGAGTCCCCTGTTTAGGTGACATTCCTGAGCCCACCACAAGAATTCCTTCTGGATGCAAGGTAAAATCCGAATGACAGTGTCCAAACCGTGGCAGTGTTGAGTCCACACACTTTTGAGATACCATTGTAGCTTCCTCATATGCAGTTTGGCATTAGGAAGTACTAGAATGCAAGATGCCATGAACCCCAAGGCTTGAAGGACTGTCCTTGCAGTCAGCCTGGACATTACTGATAATTGCTGGAAGTATAGATGGAGAGTTCTTTGTTTGTCCGGGGTCAGAAATGCCATCTGAGAAGCTGTATTCAGTCTCACACCCAGAAAGCACATGTCCTGAGAGGGCACTAGACTGGACTTTATTTCATTCACAGAATACCCTAGGCACCTTAAAACTGCCATTACATACTGGAGATGTTGTAGTAACTTGTCTGTTTTGAGCAAGAATCAGGCAATCGTCCAGATAAGGATAAATTTGTATTCCTCTCTGTCTGAAGAAAGCAATTACAGGAGCCAGAACTTTTGTGAATACCCTGGGTGCAGTAGATAAACCAAAGGGCAATGCAGAGAACTGATAATGAGAAGTACCAGCCCGAAATCTCAGGAATCTCCTGCAGCTGGGCCTGATAGGAATGTGAAGATAGGCCTCTGAGATCCAGGGTTACCATCCAGTGATCCTTGCCTAGCATAGGCAGAAGTTGTTGTAATGTTAACATCTTGAACTTTGGAATGTCTAGGTAGGTATTGAGAATGGACAGATCCAGAATTGGCCTCCAAGTGTTTCCTTTCTTTGGCACTAGGAATAGACAGGAATAAAATCCTAGGCCTACTTCTGACGGAGGGATCACCTGAATTGCCCTCATCTGCAAAAGCAAAGAAATTTGCTCCTGAGCCTCCAGCCTTTGCTGAGGAGGCACATCCGGCATGCCTTTGAAAGGAGGAAAAGTGTGAAAATAAAACTTGTAACCTTGATTTATTATATCCAACACCCATTTGTCCTGGGTGACCAAATGCCAGTTTTGTTTGAAAAGTCCCAACTTTCCTCCTAGAGGAGCTGCCAGTAAAGAAAGGTCTGGCAGCGGAAGATACAGGTCATTGGGTCTGTTTACGAAAGGGCTGACCCCTGCCCTCACCAGAAGACTGTGCAGGAGAACTCCCAGTCCTAGGTCTGAAAGAACCCTGAGCGTGAGCCCTGCCTCTACCACGTCTAGATCTGCCCTTAGACTGATAATCCGAAGAAGGATAAGACCATCCTCTAGCAGGCCAATTCCTACTAAACTTAGGGGGCTGCACCTGCATAAAATCCTTGACCGCCTGCATAGACTTAGCCTTATCTTCCATCTTTTTCAAAACTGATTCCACAGGAGGACCAAAAGTACTTCAGATTGTAGAGGAGCATCAAAATCCGAGCCTTAACATGCTCTGACAAATTTTGATCCTTAAGCCAGGCATGTCTACGAATAACTGAACCTGTAGCAGCCACCCTGGATGAAGCCTGAAGAGCATCGAAACCACACTGCAAAGAATGTTTGCCAACTTGATCTGATGCATGAACCAACTCCTGGAGCTCCTTACACTCTATACCCTCAGATAAAGCATCCACCTTAGATTTCAATTGGCCTAACAAAAGTTCTGATACTTCAGCATATGAAATTGGCAATTCAAAGCCCTCATAGCCAACGAGAGGAGGTGTACACTTTTTCCCCACCTATCTAACGCTCTAGAATCTTTATCCAAAGGAACTGGATTCTTAGCCACAGAAGCCCTAACACCCTTCGGACCTTGAATAATAGTTTCCGGATCAGCTCTAGGACTCTTGTACAAATACTTATGTGCTTCTGGAACTCTGTTATATCTGTCTGGCTTAACAGGGGCAGGAGGCAAAGAATCAGGATTAAGGGAAGATTCAGAAAAAACATCCTGAACAACATCTAAGACAGGAGGAATAGCCAAGGGCCTACGTTGTGGCAGAAACAAAAATTCCCTAAGCCTTTTCCGAGAATCTGAAAAAATCCTGACCTTCCCACTTGAAATGTTCCCTCATGGAATGTAAAGTCTCAGAAAAAGAAAAATCCTCTGGAGGAGAAGCAGAAGGACAGGAGTCCTCTGCATCCGAATCTGAATAGGAAGGGAAATCCTGAATTTCTTCAGCTGAGGAATCAGAGTAGTCTGAGGAATGATCCATTCCCTCAATCTGGCTCCACCCTAGGCCTCTTCTCTGGGGGGGGGCATAGAACCCCTGATTAAAGTAATCAAGTCCTCTGCCATTTTCAACGTATGCTTTTTAGGAACAGGGGCTGGAGAGCTAGAACTATGACCAGGGCCAACAAGACAAGATTTGGCCTTAGTATGGCCTTTAGCCACTGAAGTAGAAGGCCTAATGACCTTTTGTAAAGATGGAACTACAGATACCTGAGAAGCACCCTCAGCTGGGCCTAACTCCTGAGAGGCCAACTCCTGCAAAAGTAAAGGTTCCCCCTGGGATTCAGCCGAACCCTCGGCAGGATCCACAGATTCAACCGGAGGCTCCGAAAAACCGAGGTCCGCAACGGACGACTCATCCGGTTTAGACCTCAAAGATTTATCTTTGCGCTTTTAGCGAAGGCGTCGGAGGATCCGACGGCATGTTATAGTTACACCGTTTACCGAAAACAAGCCTGGCACAGTCTAATCTACGTTTAATGGTGTGCTTATTAAATCTAGCACAAAAGCGACACCCGACCACGTCATGCTCAGGCCCCAAGCAAGGAATACAGAAAGAATGATAATCCCTATGAGGTATCTGTTTCCCACAAGAAATGCAATTAACTTTTTCTGACATCCGGATAACTGAGGCAAGGAGAGACAAAAATTTCCTCAACGGGGTACTTAGCACAACTTGGTCTTCGGTCTGAAACTCGATAAATGAAAATTTCAGAACGCCGAACAGCACTTGCAAACGCTGCTTCTGCTTCGGACCACGCTGCAAGAAAGACTGAGAATATGGCGTCGGTCATGCGCTTAAGTACCACTACGTAATGACGTCAGCTCTGGGCGACAATGACCAACGCCAGCCTAGCTCTTTGGTATTCGGGCCGACCAAGGACAGAGGACTACCCACAGGTTATGACTGCAGCAATGTGAGACGAAGAACATCTGCTTCTGTTTCGGGCACCACGCGGCAAGAAAGACTGAAGATGGCGTCTGCTGACGCTTTTATACCCCAGGCACTCTGACGTCGGGGAAAGGGCAACATCAGCCGACGCCGGACCCAGACTTTGGAATCCGGCAGGACAACCCATATGTCAGGACTGCAGTTGCATCCTTGAAGGACATCCCTGTCTGGATGAAAAATGATAAAAGGTTCCACAGCCATGAGTGCTTGTAACTCGGAGACTCGTCTTGCAGAGGTTTTTGCTAGGAGTAGAGCTGTTTTCCAGGATAAAAATTTTATATCTGTTGTTGAAGCTGGCTCGAAAGGAGGCAGTGCGAGTTTTTCCAATACATAATTTAGGCCCCAGGCCGGAATTTGTGCTCTCCTTGGAGGCCTAATGTTTCTGACCCCTCTGAGGTACTGCCTTATTAAAGGATGAGAAAAGATAGGTGGCTCCGTACTGTAATGGGCTGAAATGGCAGAGGCATGAATCTTAATTGATGAGAAAGAAAGGCGTTTGTTCAGCATCTCAATAAGGTATTGTAAAATCTGAGGTATATTTGGTACACACGTGTCAATGCCTTGTTCCTGGTTCCAAGCACAGAATCTCTTCCATTTTTCTGCATAACATTTTCTGGTACTGGGCCTCCTGGCCTCGAAGACAACATCCATAACAGATTTTGAAAGAGGAGTGTTCTGAATGGTTACATTATCCACCATGCTGCCAGATTTAAGGCCCTGAGTTGGCTGTGCAGGATCTAATTGTTTTGTTGGGTCAGCAAGTGAGGAGTTTGAGGCAATAGCCATGCTGGACCTTGAGACAAGCTCTTTAGGACTGGGTACCAGTGCTGGCGTGGCCAGTCTGGTGCAATCAGTATCATTTTTGGCATTTGTCTGACCTTTAGGAGTACCCTGGGAAGGAGAGGCAGTGGAATAAAGGCATATACTGTTAGATTTTTCCAGCTGAAGGATAGGGCGTCCACTTTCCATGCTTGCTTGTGATAAATCCTTGTGCAGAATCTCTGCAATTGGCAGTTGTGGGGAGAGGCAAATAGATCTATGTCTGGGCATCCCCATTTCCTTATTATCATGCTGAAGACTTGTGGATCCAGTTTCCATTCGTGGGGATCCATGAGGTTTCTGCTTAGGTAGTCTGCCAGTGTATTTGTTTTTCCTGGCAAGAATTGTGCTTGCAGGTGAATTTGAAAAGCCAGTGCTGTGTCCCATAAGGTCATTTGCTTGTCTGCAGAGAGGGTAGGAATGTGTACCTCCCTGTTTATGTACCACATGACCATAGTATTGTCTGTCTTTATCAGTAGTGATCCTGAATGAAGCAGGTCCTTGAAAGCTGTCGGAGTATTTTGAACAGCTAGCATCTCTTTTTGATGTGAAGATGCATCTGGTTTGCAGGCCATGTGCCCTGAATACATTTTCCTGCCATATGGGACCGCCAGGCATAATATGATGCATCTGTTGTCAGTGTGTCTGGCTGTGGGTAAACTGAATGGCAGACCCTTGTTGTGGTGACAGGCTTCTGCCCACCATCGAAACTCCTGTTGCAGGCAGGGAATGAGTGCAATTACTGTTTCCAGGCTGTGGCAATGCTGAGTCCAAACACTTTTTAGATACCATTGTAGTTTCCACATATGCAGTCGGGCATATAGAATTAGTAGAATGCAGGATGCCATGAAACCCAGGGCCTGCTATATTTTTCCTTGCAGATAAGTGGGATTTTGTTGCCAATTTCTTGAAGTAAGAAGTCAGTTGCTTTTGTTTGTCTGGTGTGAGATAAGCCATCTGGGCAGTTGTATTTAAGCTTGCACCCAGGAATATTATCTCTTGAGAGGGCACTAGTTTTGATTTCTTTTCGTTTACTGTATAACCTAGGCCAGTTAGTAATCTTTTTACAAATGCCAGATGCTGTAGAAGAATGTCTTTGTTCTCTGCTTGAATTAGGCAGTCATCCAAGTAGGGATATATTTGAATTCCTCTTTGTCTGCAAAATGCAATTACTGGTGCCAGGCACTTTATGAAGACCCTGGGTGCAGTAGATAAGCCAAAGGGCAGTGCAGAGAATTGGTAATGCATTGAGCCAGCTATGAATCTGAGGTATCTTCTGCAAAATTGTCTGATTGGGACATGCAGGTATGCCTCTTTAGGTCCAAAGTTACGAGCCAAGCCTTCTTGCCCAGCATGGGCAGTAGCTGCTGTAGAGTCAACATCTTGAATTTTGGAACTTCCAGAAACGTATTTAGAATAAACAGGTCCAGTATTGGCCTCAAAGTGCTGTCCTTCCTGGTTACCAGGAAAAGTCTGTAGTAAAATCCTTGCCCCTGCTCTTGTTGTGGTACTTGCTTTATGGCCCTCATGTCCATGAGGGCTGTAATTAGTTTTTGCGCCTCTGCCCACTGATTGTGTGGCAGGCCTGGCATACCTTTTGACCTTGGTAGTGTGTGAAAATGGAACCTGTAGCCTTGGGACACTATGTTCAGGACCCATTTGTCTTGAGTAATTATTTGCCAATTTGATGAAAAAAGTGCTAGTTTTCCCCCTAAAGGGGCTGCCAAAAGAAAAGTGCTTGGATCTGGCAGAGGAAAGTCATTGGGACTGTTTCCTGTAAGGTTGTGATTTGTCTTCTCCACTTTTGGAGGTAGGAGCACCCCATAGTTTAGGCCTGTATGAGCCTTGGGGCTGAGATCTGCCTCTTTGTGGTCTGTCTAACACTGGAAAGAACCAATTTTTAGAAGGCCAGTTCCTGCTAAACCTGGGAGGCTGTACCTGCAAGAAATCCTTGACTGTCTGCATGGATTTTGCTTTATCCTCCATTTTTTTCAAAACCTCTTCTGCTTTAGTACCAAACAAAGTATCATGCTGCAATGGTGCATCTAATAATTTTGCTTTATCATGATCAGGCAGATTCTGTTCCTTTAACCAAGCATGCCTTCTAATAACAGAACCTGTAACAGTGGCCCTGCAAGAGGCCTCCAATGAATCATAACCACATTGCAAAGTATGCTTTCCCACTTGTTCAGCTGCATGCAATAAATCCTGCAATTCCTTGTTCTCAGAACATTCAGTATTTGTCAACAATTTCTGCTTAAGCAGTGTCATTAAATATTGCTGATATTTAAGCATATGAAACTGACAATTTAAAGCCCTTACAGCCAAGGTAGCAGAAGTGTATACTTTCTTCCCCCATTTGTCTAGAGCCCTGGAATCCCTATCAGAGGGGACAGGGTTTTTTTTTTTTTTTTTGCAGTGGAGGCTGTAACCCCTTTGGGACCCAGAGATATAGTTTCTGGATCAGCAGCAGGGTTTTTATACAGGAATGTAGGAGAATCCGGAACCCTGTAGTATCTGTCTGGCTTAGCAGGTGCAGGGGGTAAAGAGTCAGGGGACAGGGTGGACTCTGAAAATACATCTACAATCTCTAAAACAGGTGGAATAGCAAGGGGTCTGTGCTCAGAAAGTCTGAGCCTTTTCTTAGATTCAGAATAATCTTGGCTCTCCCAGTGGAAATGCTCCCTCATAGTATGCAGGGTTTCCCCAAAAGAATAATACTCAGGAGGAGAGGCTGAAGGAATGGATTCTTCAGCATCAGAATCCTCATGGGGAAGCATGGAATAATCCTGTTCAGAAGAGGAATCAGAGGAAACAGAAACCTGATCAGAAGAATAATACTCTGTCTCTTGCCTAGGCCTCATCAGGTGGGGGATGGGAGCCCCTGATCAAAGGAATTAGGTCTTCAGCCATTTTGAGCAGCTACCGAGTAGGAGAATGCTGTATTTGTTTCTTTGTCTTTAGAGCTGCTTTAGTCTTGGTCTTTGAAGCTGAAGATGGCTTAATATATAGTTGTGTAGGTCTAAAGACACCCTCAGAAGCCAATGCCTGCTCAGCGGCTCCGGACCCATCATAGGGAATGGATTTCAGAGTGTCCAATACCTTGAGTATCCAGAGGCCCAGTCGGCTCCACGTGGGAGTCGCAAGCGGCCTGTGGCTCTGAGGTAGCGGGCGCCAGGGTCTGCAAAAGCACCTCACTGAGAACCGGCAAATGGCCTACCAGAGGCCTCATCGGTTTTGGACCTCAGCTGCTTGTCCTTGCGTTTTTTGTAAACTCCGGTCGTCGGCTGTTCTGACGGCATTATATAATTAAATCTTCGGCCAAAGTAATGAAATGTAAAATCGAACATACGCTTAATAGTGCGTTGGTTAAATCTAGCACAAAACCGACAGCTAGCAACGTTGTGATCAGGGCCTAGGCAAGGAATACATTAAGAGTGAAAATCCTTATGAGGTATTTGCTTCCCACAAGAAATACAATTGTTAACTTTTTCTGACTGTCTGGAGCAAGAAAAAAGTTTCTCCAACGGGGTACTTAGCTTTAATGAAGACTTCGGTTCTGAAATTCGGATTTGAAAATCTCAGGAGTCGGCCGACCGGCACTTGCAAACTGCTTTTGCTTCGGGCACCTCGAGGCAAGAAAGACTGAAGAAAATGGTGTCGGCTGCATCTTTTATACCCCTGGCGCACTGACATCACAGAAAAGGCGACAGCAACCGACGCCGGACCTAGACTTTGGAATTCTAGCCAACCGAGGGTAGCCTGCCAGCAGGATAACCCAAGAGTAATGACTGCAACAGTGAAACACTAACATCTGCATGCTAAACATTCCACATACTTTCACAATTGGGCAGTATAAACTAACATATCAGCCTGACAACTCAGCTTTAAAAAAAAACAAAGTTGCTGAAGCACACGTCATACCTCTCAACCTCTTACAGCAAGAAATCTGGGCAAAGCCATAAAGAAAAGTGGGACAAAGGCCCAAAAACAGGGGCAATTTTTAAATATTGTTCTTACAAACTTAGAAAGTTGATAGAACAGGTTTTACATTAGCATGATTTTTTTTCTGAATATGAAGTCTGAAACACAAGACTGTCATTTTCTAATTTCAACATTTAATGATTTACCACTAATTTTCCAGAAAATCACAACTTTGTGAAACAGACCAAAAATATGAGGCAAAAATCTGCACATTCTGTGAAAAACTGTACAGTTGAGAGATATGGCACCCTTCCTTCCCAAACTCAGAAATTGTTTTTTGACTGAGGCAGGATTAGAATCAACACTTGGCAGCAGCTGAATTAACTAAAGCTATAATTAACTAAAGCTATAACTGCTGAGTCAGGTCTTAAATTAGTCTATAAAAACTTGAAAAGACAACGTCATACATTCTATCTGATTTCTTGGAGGCAGCAAGCTGGCTGTCCGGCAAACAACAAAGTGTGACAAACACATTTTCGAATACTGACAGCACTGAGTGATTGGTGAAGGCCCTCAATGTTTTCCCACTGAAAACACGCATTCAGAGAAAGTGACTTTCTCACAGGGAGATTCAGATACCATACTGTCCTCAGAATCAGTCAAAAATCTGATTAGAAAAACATTTCTGTCCCTTTCAATTCCGCTGCAGATTAAAAACCTTGAACCTCTTCAGGGAAACAGGAATAATACCAGAAACCACCTACAAGCAATGTCAATAGCCTGTACAAGATCCTGTTCAATACCCAATAAACTACTTTTTTCCAGAGAAGCTGACAGTTTTATGAATCTTTCTGAAAGGAAAGTTGGAACAAATAAACCTAGTATTGCCAGCAACAGCTTCCCTAGGAATGGGCAACATTCTGGCTAAGCAAGAGCACATCCCTGCCCCTCCTCCAGTGACCAAAAAATTGGCTTTTGATTGCACACAGAGGAGACCCAAACAGCTGCAGAGGATGTGGTAACCCAGTGATCCATGGTGGCTGTATGGACACCAGACGGATATGGGGAAAAAGTAGCAGTCTGAGGAACCAACTTTGGTTACTGCATAGTAACCCACCTAAGGCAAATTACCAGCCTGCTATGAAGGCAAAAACTTTTTTTTTTTTTTTTTAATTTTGTGACTGGATGACTAGAACTTGGCACTAGTCACGCCAAAAATGGTGCACCAAAAATAAACCTAGATTTTCCACAGAAAAAGTATTTTAACCTTTTACCACCAAATTAAAAAAAGTGCATTCCTGTTTAAAAGTACATTAAAGTGTCAGGACAGTAAATATACTTTTCTGTAGCTTTTTTTACACAGACTAAAAAGTAATGTGGAAGATTTCTTCAATGAAGGTATCTTTGTCCAACAATGCTAAAGCATTAGCTGACCATCAATGCTTGAAAACCCGCAAAAGTGTTTTTTCTCAAAGGCAGGAAAACTTTGAAAGGCTTGGTGCTCAAACGTGTCTTCTAGTCAGCTCAGCTCAAACTGTCCAAGAGTTCAGGCATGTGGAAAGTGTCCTGAATCTTTGGAAGCTGGTCAGCTATTATATCCTATACAGATAGGATATAACCGCTATATCTTAGACTTCTTCAGCAGTAATCAATATGAAGGAGATCACAAGATTACCTTCTCAACATCCAGTAACACAATCATCTGTGAGCTTCCTTTACCTAACAGAAGCTTGTGTTATACAAAATAATTAATTTGTTTTAATGTATAGATTACAAAATGTTTAGTCTTACTAAAGAGTTTGAGAATGCATTTACTTTCTTGGGCTGTTTAGCAGCCTGAAAGCACCAAACTAGTTCATAGGTTGGTACTAGGCTATTAGCCCTAGGGCCTATATAAGCCTAGCCAAAAAGGTACTCTGGCTTTCACCACCCAAGAAAATAATTTTTCTGTGCCCCTGTCGAGCTGAGCCACAGAAGTGATCCCTGGGGTGAATTTCCCCTTTCCCATCCAATCATCAAGATTTTTCTTGAGTGTTAATAAAGAGCTTTGTTTGATATAGATAGGTAGTTTGTCCACTTTATGAAGTATGGCTGAGGAAAAGCAAAACAAAGAAGCGCATAGATATTAATTTACAAACAAATTCAGCTTGATTACTGCAGGGAAGCCAGGCAAAGCACATGTCACAGAGCCAGATGATAAAGTTAAAACAGAAGGCCAGCACAGTCAACTCCCCAGGTCTGTTTATTCCTTATTGCTCATATAATTTCATCTATTATTCACATTGGTTCAATACATACCAATACTGCCACAAAAAAATGGATGTAAAAAAAAAACCTACATATGAAAGTGTCAGCATACCGGTTTCAGCATCAAGACTTGATCACTGTAATACCATCAGGCAGTCATATCCCATCTTAAATACATTACCCTTAGCTCTCATTGGTTCCTATAAAAGTTCATTAGATGATTGCTGGCTGGTCTGCAGATCTAGCTGTATATTTTCAAGAATTTGTGGATTATCTGTATAAGAATAAGTGGGGTATTCATTTTACCATTAATTTTCATCCCAACCAGTATTACTTTTTGGATGTTCAAGTAACACTTTCTCCTGTAGGGAATAGTTTTTTTTTTACATCCATTTTTAATGTGGATGTAATTGAAATGTATTGAATCCATCTGAATTACAGATCAAATTATATGATCAATAAGGAATAAACAGACCTGGACGGCTAACTTTGTGATGGCCTTTTGTTCTGAATTTATTTTTTTTGGTCTTGCACCACACTGTACCTCCATGAAACAGTTCAATTCAAAGATAAAAAATAAGCATGCTCATTTCATTATAGTACTGTTTGTCAAGCTAAAAAAGTTTTCAGTGACTGATATGGCAAATCACTCTTCCCGAGTTACGTTCCAGGACCTACAAGTTTGATTAACTGTTAAGATTTACTTTGAACCAGTGAGAAGACTTTGCCATTGAGGAAATTATTCAATCATGATGGAACATGGCAATGGAATACAGATGAAAAAATGGTTAAAAAAATGCTTAAATAATAGCTGAAGAATTTTTAAAGAACTAAGAAGCATACTCAAAAAACCTAATCGGCAATGCATTTTGTCAAAGGGTTGCATTAGAATATTTATGGAAGGTCTTCCATAAATGAATGCACACTGATCAGCAACTTGCACACTGATAAACATCTTAAATTTCATCTCTTCCAGTGTGAAGAAAGAGGAACAGCAGCTAGTAATTCTGCCAGCTTGAACAAAATCCAGTTAACGGCCAATAAGTACACTGCCTGGATGCCTGCAAAGACATTTAGATAACCTAAAACAAAATCAACTATAGAATGTTATTAAAGAACCCCGACTGGGAGCAGTTCAGTCTTCAGCTTTGGTACAACAGATGGCTTCCAGTAATTAAAAGGAAAAAATAAATCAAATGTACTCTGAGCCAGAAGTATGGCAGTACATGTGTAATACATGCCAGCATAGCTAGCTGGAGTTTTGTAAAGAATTATGTCATTTGTGTATCAAACAGATTCTTACAGGTGCTTGTGTTAAAAATGTACCAACAGTGGGTCCTGCTGGACAGAAAAGAAATACACCAGTACCTCAGACTATATTGTAATGGCTGAAATGAATACATTGTAACATTGGATACTGGAAGATAACAGGTTAATCTCAGTCCAGCTAACTTTGAAAAACAATCTGAAATTAAATTACTTGGGTTAGGCCATAAAGACTGTATCTTACAGTTCTGATTGCAGCCAGAGACAAAACGTCTGACAACCAGGACTAGGAATCTTACTGTATTGTCCTTAGGGGTGAACTAACTGCTACCTACCCTGGAAGGCCTGAAATTATTTTATAGCTTCCAGATGCTATAACATCTTGGCAAACCTGTGTGTATTATACCACATATGTGCTAGATTCTGATTCACTTTCTAGTAAAGGGGTAGTGTGGGAACCAGAATTCAGGTGACTGGTTTTATGTCACATCATTCTGTGTGTGTGTGTATATACATATATATATATATATATATATATATATATATATATATATATATATATATATGTTTTTATACTAGATGAGACAGAAGTCTGAGGGCAGTCTGTTTGTGAAACCTGACAAGGACCACCACTTATCCACTTAATCTTGTCTTGCTTTACTTAGTAAACTAGGACATAGTAATTCCTTTGTCAGTCAGAAAAATAGTGAGTTTAGTTAAGTATTGTTTTTCTATCTCTGTGTGGACCTTTTTCATCATTATTTTTTAACATTTCCTGTGAGTGAAAGTCTGGTGTTTTTTGTACATAGATATTTACTATTTTCATGTTCTTTTATTTATTATTAAATATATTTAAACTTTTCATTGCTGCTCGTCTTTTAGAGAATACTTTAACCTTAGAGAGTATTTATTTGGTGACACTGTGGCCACTTCTCAAAGCCTTGGCACATTGGTCAAACACTACTGTTATAGTATTAGGATCTCATGAAATGCTGAGACACCAGCTTACGGAAATCTTCCCTGAACAATCTTATCCAAATGCCAGTGACTGAAAGCATGAATACAAAGCTGCATGGAAATACAATGTCTGGCTAAAAGGGCATCAGCCAAGATAAGATAGTGCTTATGAATAATTCCTATCAAGGCATAATTAATATAAATATTTATATTGAAAATAATTCCTCTAATAAGCAAATGTCAGACAACAGATGCAAACTAGCTATAAGACTTCAGAGTGAGTTTTTCAGAATTGTTAGCTCAGCTACTTGTTAGGAAAAAATAGAATGGAAAGGTAAGAGCAGCCTGAAACAAGGGTCACACACTGACGCATACTGATGTATTGTAACAGCAGGAATGGCTCTTCTATTAGAAGTTGTATAAAACATGTATTAATCAGTACTTTTCTATTTCTATCAAAACCTTCCTAAACGATATGTGTAAAGAATGCAAATAATGTAAAATACATGATTCGTAAAATGTACATATATGCCATAAACAAAGAATCAGGAAATGTATATTATTCTATTTCATCCATTATCTATAGAATGAATGACAGGAGCAGATGTTGTGCCTTGCATATACATGCTGCAAAGCTGCAGATTTTATATTAAGTTTTTATTAAGCTTTTGTATTGTATTACTTTACAAAGGTGCACATTTTCATTAATTCTGAATTATTCAACAGTAGCAATAATGTAAACTGCAATTGTAAAAATAATAAACACTCTTTCTCATTAGAAATATTATAAGACAATTAAGCAGTAAGAGCATATGATGACAAAGCAAGCCGAAGCAAGAAATGATTACTCTGCACTTGCATACCAAAAAAAGAAAACTTGTTGTATAGCAGTACTACAAAAACAGTTAGCTGTAGCACTTATAACTTGTAATAGTTGCATGACCAACTTAGGACACAATGTATACCTAAAGAAGCAGGACTGCATTTGTCAAGAGCTGTATAAAAGTTCTGTACTCACTGATGTATGTTGTCAGTCAGTAAAAGTCAGATACATGATTTGTCAGTCAGTTAATCAGCCAAACTAGATAGTCAAGGAATAATAAAAACTATACTAACCCTGGGATGCCTTGCTTTGCTGATGACTTATTTTTCTTGTTCTTCTAACTGCCTGCATTTTTTCCTCATAGGTGCAGTGCTTGTAGATACGTTGACAACTACCATTTGTATTACTATTCATTTTACTCAGTATAATTGGATACCCTGGTAAGAGCCTTACAGTAGCTGGCTATGGAGTGTTCTGATGGCAATCATCTACCTTATAGTCTAGGCAGAGGGGTCATAGCTGTTAAATCTGTGCCAGCCTTTCCCAGGTGTGTGTTTGAGCTACTTAGAGCAGAGAACAGAGCACTGGTTTCACAGAGAGTGGTGAAAGACTTCGCTTGGAACACAACTCTACAGCTGAGGCCAGTGTGGAGTCTTATTTGAGGCTGGGTGAGAGAGGGAAACCTAGCCCCAAGATGGGAGCATGCTTCCTGTGTGCTCTTAAGGGAAACTGTGCTTGGTGCAGAGCTGCATCTGAAAATAATGTGTGCATCCATTTTTGTTCAAAGTGAATGTCCCTCACTGGTGTCCGTAGTGAGTACCGAGGCTCCTTGATCACTGGCCCAGATGAGGGATGTCACAAGTATATCAACTCAAATAACAAAAGGCTAAAAAAATAAGCTTTAACTATTCAAATGAACAAATAAAACTGCAAAAATCAAAGTATGAAATCAAGAAATGAGATTTCTCAAAAACAGCAGTTTCAAAACAGGTACAGTCAGAGGATAGAGTGAGCACAGAAAACCTGACATGATCTGCTGTACCAGAAAAAAACTGAAAGGAACAGACTATTAATTTTATGATGGCACAAATAAGCAAATGGATTGGTATTCCACAGCAGGATTTATTAATTGAAAGGGCACATTGAGTATATGGTGTGCATGCTCCAAACTTGGCCATGAGAAAGCAGCCAAGATCTGTATTAGGAAATATTTAATTACACCAGAAGAAAGATTATGCTGACAAAACTGTGGCAAAATGGTTAAGTATTAAAACCGGAGATAGAGTATTTGTGGAAAATGATTATTCACTTTACAGAAAGCAGAAGAGAAGCAAATTGTATATATTCATTGCATTTATTACTGCTTGGTAGTAACTTGATTAAAGTGTAGCTATCATTCGAAGTCTTTTGGATTAAGCACTTGGGCTCAGACCAGTTGTTTTACATTAGGAAGGTTTGTGGCCTGCAATGTGGTGGCAGGACAAGTAGCTTACATCCTTCTAAGTTGGGAACTGCTGATTGAGAGCTCAGTGTCTGTTATTCTAAAAGAATATTATTTCTGGTTTAAGCACTTGGGCTTCAGGCCAGTTATTTTACATTAAGAAGGTATGTGGTCTGCACTCTTGTGGGAGGAGAGGCTGGACTCTGCCCTTCTGAACTGGGAATTTCTGGTTAAAGGCTTATAGTGCCTGCATATTTGAACTGTTTCTTACTAAATTGGTACACCTTGTTTGATGTAACAGACTAGATCCAGGCCTGCTAAATCTAGCTTTGTTTGTATGCTTGTTTGCTTATTTCCCTGAAACGCTAATTCCACCTAAAACACGGCTTTTCAGCACTTCTGTGGATCCCTAGTGACATCTGCATTGCTTACTGTACTTATTTCCTTGTTTCACTTGAAAGAAAGTTACTGTTTGTCATTTTTGCATTTAAGTTACCTGTAACACATTGCATTTAAGTTACCTGGCACTTGCTCACTAAAGCAATTATATAAGTCAGCACTAAAAAATTAAAAGCACTACACCCTCACAAACTCCCCTTGAGTACCTTGTTCCCATTGGCCCTTTTTTTCCAATTATAAAGGAATTCCCAATACTATTCTGGCATGTCCAAAGGTCAGTTGTCAATCTCCTCTCTGGTTCAGCTGGTGAATCTGGGAATCTTAAGGCAATGTTACAATTGCCTCATGTACACAGACAACCCTCTCCTCCTCCCAACAAATTCCAACACATGTGAGAGATGCAACCATATAGCCAAACTGGAGGCTAAGCTCCCTCAACTCAGTACTGGCGAAACCTGTCAGGAGGAGAAGGACACCACACTCACTACAATTCCAATCTCACATAGACCTACCACGACAGCAAACCAAACACAAACACACAAAACATACTCGGAGGCTCTAAATAAAAATCTGCCTAAGCAGCAGAGAACTCCAAAGCAGACACTCAAGCAACCACTACCCCAAAACAAAACACGTACAACACATAGCTCACAAAGCCAGTGTGCCGAACAGTCACAGCCCTTAAGGCTAAACACACCTGATACACTTGTAATAGGTGACTATAGTCAGGCACACTGACGTCCCACTCACCAGGCTGAACAAGGTCATGGTGAGCTGCCTGTCAGGCGCTAGGATCCGCCACATAACACAAGCACTCAGGTCACTCCAAGGCAAGTACAAATATGACTCGGTCATTGTCCATGCTGGTGTGAATGACCTGAGATGTACCTCCGTGGACTACATGAAAAGAGACCTAGAGGCCCAGGCCAGTATGACCCTGACCTTGAGTAGCACCTTACCTTCACCAAGAATGATGCCACAATATGAAGACAAGAAGATCAATTTCAACAATTGGCTTAAGTATTGGTGTCATTCAAAGGGGATCCAATGCCTGTCAGCCTGGGATGACCTGCTCGACAAGCCACGATGCTTCACTAGGGACGGCTTTCACCTGTCACCCCTGGGCTTTCGGATATTGGCAAAGGCTCTTGCTATCCCCATAGTGCCTTTTTTAGGCAAGGCTCAAAAGACAAACCCACCTCCATAGGTATCACAAGGGATAAGAAACTAAGAGTAATGCTACTTCAACTCAGTACTGGCATAACCAGTCAGGAGGAGAAGGAAACCACACTCACTACAATTCCAGTCTCACATAGACCTACCACGACAGCAAACCAAACACATAATCACACAAAAACATACTCGGAGGCTCTAAATAAAGACCTGCCTAAGCAGCAGAGACCAACAAAGCAGACACCCAAGCAACCACTACCCCAAAACAAAACACATGCAACACATATCTCACAAAGCCAGTGTGCCGAACAGTCACAGCCCTTAAGGCTAAACAACACACCTGATATGCTTGTAATAGGTGACTCTATTGTCAGGCACACTGACGTCCCGCTCACCAGGCTGAACAAGGAGAAGGTCACGGTGAGCAGCCTGTCTGGCGCTAGGATCCGCCACATAACACAAGCACTCAGGTCACTCCAAGGCAAGTACAAATATGACTCCGTCATTGTCCATGCTGGTGTGAATGACCAGAGACGTACCTCCCTGGACTACATGAAGAGAGACATAGAGGAGCTCTCTGAGCATGTAGCCCAGGCTGGTATGACCCTGTCCTTGAGTAGCATCTTACCCTCACCAAGAATGATGTCACAATATGAAGACAAGATGATCAATTTCAACAATTGGCTTAAGTATTGGTGTCATTCAAAGGGGATCCAATGCCTGTCAGCGTGGGATGATATGCACGACAAGCCACGATGCTTTGCTAGGGACGGCTTGCACCTGTCACCCCTGGGCTTTCGGATATTGGCAAAGACTCTTGCTACCCCCGTAGGGCCTTTTTTAGGCAAGGCTCAAAAGACAAACCCACCTCCATAGGTATCACAAGGGATAAGAAACTAAGAGTAATGCTACTCAACGCTAGAAGTCTAAACCTCAAGATGCATGCACTCGAAACTCTCCTTAGCATGGAGAACATCGATATCTGTGCAGTAACAGAAACCTAGTTCAGGACTCCCGAGAGCACCCCAGCACTACCAAGTTATACCTCATATCATGCTTTTCGGCCCCAAAACTTGGACCAAACCACAAAAGGAGGGGGAGTATCGATATTCAAAGATACCCACACCTCCAGGTTGGTGGCAAAGCATGAAGCATCAGAGACTATCCATGTGCAACTAACAGTGGGTAAAACTGCCTTCCAGTTTATAGCCTGCTACAGACCACCCTCCCAAACCCAGGAACCCTCTTGGCCTTCCTGAGAACACTGGAAAATATGAAGGTCTCTCCGAACACCATTATATTGGGTGACTTCAACTACCCAAACATAGACTGGGAGCATTACTCTAGCTCCAACACCCTAGCTCAAAGGTTCCTAGAATTTATAAACTCAAATGCTATGGAACAACTTGTTACCACTCCCACAAGAGGGGAAAACATACTGGACCTGATCACCACCAACATGGGGACTCTATGCTCCAGACCAGAAGTGTATCCCTCACTAGTAAGATCAGACCATACACTAATCTCACTGGATATTCACATCCCGACCCCCCCCCCTGCCCAGAAAACCACAGTGAAAAACTTCTCTAAAGAAAATTTCACACTCCTCAAAACAGAGGTGGAATCCTTCAAAGCCCCCGGGCCTGTGGAAAATACGGCCCAGACCGCAGAATACTTTATAAACGCATTCTATGAACACCTTCAGGAATGCATGGATCATGCAATCCCAAATAAAACCAAGACCCAATCCTCCAAAGGCAGACGTCCTGTCTGGTGGACCCTAGCCATAAACAAACTATACAACAGAAGGAGGAAGCTACTACATGATAGAGCAAAATCCCAAAAAGGAAAGGCATCTCTGATCAGTGTTAGCAAAAAACTATGGGCACTCATAAAATCATCTAAGGCCAGCTTCAAGAGAAAAATTGCACAGGACATTAAGGATAATCACAACCCTTCCTTTAGTTATGTTAGGAACCTGGGTGGGAATTCCCAGATATGCTCAGAATTAGTCCAAAATGACAAAAAATATACCGAACCCACAGACATTCCCAACATCCTAGCTGACAGGTTCAGCGCAAACTTCTCCCCCCCACTCCCCACCAAAAGGGCAAATATCTATCCCAGCAGAGTGCTGCCCCCCTGACATCTCAGATGCTTAGTTAAGAGCCGCCCTCTCCAAAGCAAAAAACACAGCATCAATGGGACCAGACGGTGTCCCGGGCTGCATCCTACATGAACTCCAAGAGCAGCTAAATCCAAACATGAAACTACTGTTCAATCTCAGCCTTATCACAGGATATGTACCCAAAGAGTGACGTACAGCAACAGTGGTACCTCTCCACGAAGGTGGTGCCTCAACGGATCCTGGAAACTATCGCCCCATAAGCCTGACTAGCTTGGTCTGCAAAGCTATGGAAAGGATCATGATGGACCTCAAAAAAAAGATATTTGGGACCTACAGACACTGGATCCTACCCAGTTCGGCTTTGTTAAGGGCAGATTCTGCCTCTTAAACCTGGTCGATTTCTCTGAAATAGTCACCAAGGCCATTGACTATGGGAAGGTGGCCCACAGCGCCTACATGGACCTTGCAAAAGCCTTCAATACAATACCCCACTTGGGCATTATAGATAAGCTCACCAGCTTAAATATAAACACCTATGTCACCAGATGGGTTGCAAACTGGCTCAAAGACAGAACCCACATGGTTAGAATTGCTGGAGCCATGTCAGACTCCAAACCAGTTACAAGTGGCATCCCACAAGGCTCAGTCCTGGGACCTCTCCTGTTCGGTATATATTTCTTGGAGGTACAGGCCAACACGGAAGGACTGTGGCTGACCAAGTTCGCAGATGACTGCAAACTTGGCGCTATAACAGACTCTCCAGCCGACATATGCATCCTCCAAAAGGGCCTCATAGAAACAGACAACTGATGCCAGAGCCATGGCCTCAAGCTAAACGCCAAAAAAGTTTATAGTCATCCCCTTTGGCAAAAACAAAGTGCCCACAAATTACCACATAGGTGGTAATCCATTAAGTACGGAAGTAATTAGGGACCTGGGGACCCAAGTTGATTGCAATCTCTCATTTGACAACCACATGGCCAAAGTGGTTAGAAAAACATTTTATATAGCCCACCTAATCATGAAGGGATTCACATCTAGGATCAGGGGAGGTCATCATGCCTCTTTACTTATCCCTCATCAGGCCCATAATTGGGTACAATGCCCCTTTTGGGATGTACCTTACCAGACACCTGCAGCAACTGGAAAGACCCCAAAAGTACCTCACCAAGAGGATCAAAGGGCTCAAACAGATGCCATATGCTGCCCTGTTAAAGAAACTCCAGCTCTACTCAGTGGCATACCGTCTGCTCAGAGGCGATCTGTGCCTAACGTATAAAGCCATGTCCAACCCGGAATTAATGGACATGCTGCACCTCAGAAAATCCAAATCCCATCGAGCAACGCGCTCGAGATACTTGAACCTCAGCACTGAATAAATAGGACATGCTGGAGGGACAGATTCATAACCCAGAGGCTCCCTTCACTCTGGAATAAAATCCCAGTCAAGGTTAGGCAGAGTCCCTCATTGACTCTCTTCAAGAGGAATCTTGATGAGTGGATGTGGGATCGTAGGTTTACCCCGGGTATCACTTCTGTGTCACTGTTAGAAAGAGGCACAGTATACTAACCTCCAAAAAGGGCATAGCAAAATTAATTTAAAATGGGTGGCAAAAGCCAAACACACTCTGGCTAGGCTTATAAATGCTCTAGGGCAGATAGCCTAGTATGAACCTATGAACCTAAATATATCCCAGCAATAAGGGAATGTCAAGAGGTAAGTGAGAGTCAAGCTGCCTTATCCAGCTGTCTTCAGAAAATTTCCTGGAGGATCAAAGACATTTCTAATGCAGAACAGGCAGAGAAGGAAAGCAGTTTATCCAACAAAAAAGTGAGCCATCAAACAGAAAGGGACTCTGCTTCTCATTCCTCTGACAAAGCTCAGAGACACTTAGGCAGTGAAACCTTTTCCAATGTTCCAAAGGAAAATGAGAGACAGGGAAAAGTTACAGGAGATGACTAGAAGAATCCAAAAGAACCTTGGAGATGAGCTAGAGTCTGGCATTGGGAAATGGAAAGTCATCCAGCAATACTGTAATTGGTGAATGTGAGATTATAAAGCAACAATCACACTTGTGAAATATGGCTTCACAAGGAAAAAATAACAGTGGACTTTTATTGGCTTTGTTAAACTTGTGGTTGGACCGTTAAGCATATATCCCACTGTCATGAACATTGTTTAGAATTTCAATAAAAGGGAAAAAATAAGTAAAACCGTTTTTTTGTTCTTAGCAGTATTTGTATAAAACATTTCATGATAAACTGTGATAAACTAAATCAGTTTTGTGTAGACAAGAGCATTTTAAATGTGGTGTGGGGTGATTCTTTTAGGTGACTGATGTATGCGATAAACAAGTACTTTTTAGTTGTAAGAAAAGTATGTTTACGTTAATATGCTAGAATTTTGAGGTAACAGTATGGGGAGTACAGTGAAAACAGCACCATGTAGAGCTGAGATGTTTTATTTTTTTGCAAATGTGAATGCTTGGATTAATGCTACTGGCTTAATCAAAAACATGCACTTTCTACAAGTAAGCAGGCTTGAAAAATAAGAAAATGAGGAAAGCCACGAGAACTGCTACATTTCTTAGATATGCAATATTAGCTCTTTTTTTCTTTAGCAAGTGTTCAGTGGGAGTCAAAAGGTGTGCAGCTGAAGGCAGCTGTACAGTCTCTTCTTAGTGAAACAGATTCCTGCATGCATCTGCAGAAAGTACAGTTGTGTACACTAACCATAAAAGTAGATGTTAGAGTGTATTCACTGTTGCAGTCATCAAGTCATCACACTTGGGTTATCCTGCCAAGGGTAGCCCTCAGTCGGCCCGACTACCAGAGGCTTATTATTTCTGTGTCAGTTGCTGTCGCTCCAAGACTGACGTCAGGTAGTCAGTGGTTTAAAAACAGGCAGACGCCATTACATCAGTTTTTTTTGCCCCAAATGTCAGGACCCCCCAAATAGGGAGCTAAGTTATGGTGGAATACATAACACCACCAGTACAAAGTAAATACCAAATATCACTGTAAGGAATGAGGAAGAGAGAGAGGGAGACAGACAAGGGGGATGGAGGGTGGGAAACCAGGACTGCAACAATAAATACACTTCAACATCTACAATTATGGTAAGTGTACACAACTGTATTATGTTCTTCATTGTTTCACTGTTGCATTCATCACACACGGATTGATTCCCAAAGCTGAAGAAACAGGTGGAGGTAGTCAAGAAGAGTTAAGCCGGCTAGAATTCACTGCAGGAATGCAGATGCAAAGCCTGCCCTGGATTTAGAAAAGATAGGCAGGTGGTAATGCTTGAAGGTGTGAACATAACTCCATGTTGTAGCCTCCAGGATGTCCCTGGTAGGGACCCCTCTGAGAAAAGCTGCAGAGGTGGCTGTTGCCCTAGTAAAATGTGTTCTGACCCCCTGTGGGGGTGGTTTCCCGTGGTGCTTGTAACATAAATGGATACAGTGTGCTATCCATTTGGAAATGGTTTGTTTTTATATGGTCTTGCCCTCTGCCCCCTGTTGCAAAGCTGACCAGTAACTGGTCAGATTTCTTGAAGGACTTAGTCCTATCCAGGTAGAATCTGAGCTGTCTGTGCACATCTAAAGAGTGCATGATCCTTTTCCCCCCTTATTTTGAGGTGTAAGGAAAAAGGTGTGCAAATGAACAGATTGGGTGAGAGCCACACTAGAGACTACTTTAGGCATGAAAGTAGGGTTAGTCCTGAGGGAGACCCTGTCAGCATGGAAAATGATGAAGGGTTCCACAGCCATGAGTGCTTGTAGCTCAGACACTCTTCTAGCTGAAATGATGGCCAGAAGCAAGGCTGTTTTCCAAGAAAGGAATTTTAACTCTACTGAAGCTGCAGGCTCAAGGGGGGGGGGGTGAGCTTTTCCAACACAAAGCTAAGGTCCCAAGCAAGGGTACAGACACTTCTGGGTGGCCTTGTTAGCCCCTCTCAGGAACTGCTTGATGAGGGTGTGTGAAAATAGAGGTGGCTTTGTGCTGTAATGAGCAAAGATGGCAGAGGTGTGGATTTTAACAGAAGGATAGGCCCCTGTGAAGAAGGTCTACTAGGTAATCCAAGATGACAGGTAAGGAGGGCTGTGCTGGATCAGCTCTCCTTTATCCTGGATCCAGGAGCAATACCTTTTCCACTTGTCAGCATATGATTTTCTAGTGCTGGGTCGTCCGGCTTCAAGTATAACATCCAGGACTTGCTTGCATATGGCTGGGCACTGGAGGAGAGGTGAAGGAATAAACCAGGCTGCCAGGTTCAGGGTCTGCAATTGTGGATGCAAGAACTCTCCCTTTTGCTGCATCAGGACAGCTGGAATCTGAGGGAGGTGCCATGGAGGCAACAGTGACAGGCTGCGCAATAGTTGGTACCAGTGTTGGTGTGGTCACTCTGGGGTAATCAGAATTGCCCTTGGTCTCTCCTCCCTTATTTTGAGTAACACCCTTGAAAGAAGAGGTAGAGGGGGAAATGCGTAGATCGAGAGGTTTACCCACTGGAAGGATAGGGCATCCACTTTCCAGGCCTTGCTGCGAGGTTCCCTGGTGCAGAATTTGCTGAGCTGGTGGTTGCTGTGGGAGGCAAATAGGTCCACCTTTGGGGTACCCAATTTCTAGGTTAGGAGGCTGAAGGTGCTTTGGTTTAATTGCCACTAGTGTGGGTCTAGGAGATTTCTCCTTAAGTTGACTGCTAGAGAGTTTTGGTTGTTGGAAGGAATTGTGCTAGAAGGTGAATCTGCATGGCTGAAGTCATGTGCCAAAAGGTCATGACTAGCCTGCATAGTGCGTAAGAGTGGGTTCCTCCCTGCTTGTTAATGTACCACATCACTGTGGTACTGTCAGTTTTGATTAGTAGAGGCCCCGGAGAGAGTAGGGGTCTGAAAGCTGTCAGAGCGTGAACAACTAGCATCTTTTTGGTTGATGTGCAGATGAATTTGACTTGGGTTCTAGTGGCCCAGAATGCACTTGCCGTCCAGGTGTGCACCCCAGGCATAGTCTGATGCATCTGTAGTTAATGTCTGGGCAGCACAGGGTTATAAAAAGGGAAGGCCTTTGTTGTGGTTGCATGCTGCTGCCCACCAAAGAAAATCTTTCCTTAGACAATGGATCATAGGTTTATTTTCCAGGTCCTGAGAATGTTGACACCAAAGGCTTTTTAAACACCACTGAAGTTTCCTCTTATGCAGTCTGGCATATGGAATTAGTAGAATTCATAAGGCCATGAACCCTAGAGCTTGCAGGATTTTCCTTGTGGATAACTGAGTTCTGGTGGCCAGTTGAGAGAAGTAGAACGTCGGATAGGCTTGTTTTTCCGGAGTACAGAATGCCATCTGGGAAGCTGTGTCCAGGAATACAATTTTCTGACTGGGGGACTAGTTTGGATTTCTTTTAGTTTGTAGTGTACCCTAGTGAGGTCAGATCTTTTACAAATGTCAGGTGCTGTAAGAGTTTTTCCTGACTGTCTGGCTGAATCAGGCAGTCATCCAAGTAGGGGTAAAATTGAATATTTCTTTGTCTGCAAAAAGCAATGGCTGGAGACAGGCATTTGGTGAAAACTCTGGGAGCAGTGGATAAGCCAAAGGGAAGTGCAGAGAACTGATAATGCATAGATCCTGCCCTGAAACAGATATTTCCTGCAAGAATCTCTGACTGGGATGTGCAGACAGGCCTCCTTTGAGTCTAGAATGGCTAACCATGCATCTCTGGATAGCATAGGAAGAAGCTGCTGGAGGGTGAGCATTCTGAAATTTGGTACCACCAAGAAGGCGTTTATAATGGATGTATCTAGAATTGAGCATCAGGTGCCCTCTTTTCTGGGTACCAGGAAGAGGATGGTATAGAAACCTGGGCCTATCTGGTCTGCAGGGACAGGCTGAAATGCCCTCAGAGCAAGGAATGAACGTGGTTTTGCACCTCTGCCCACTGGTTTGGGGGAAAATCTGGGAGCCCTTCTGGGGCTGGCAGTGTGTGGAAACAAAATCTGTACCCCTGGGACAGTATGTTCAGGACCCATCGATAGTTGGTGATGGAGGTTCAGTTTTTTGCATGGGAGGCAAGTTTTCCTCCTAGGGGCACAAGCAGGTGGGCAGAAATAAGAGGTGGAGTTGAAAAGCCAGTGCAAATTATTTCCATAAGGGGGTGGCTTAGCACACACTGTTTTAAAAGTGGAGGTACTCCATTGCTTAGATCTCTACAAACACTGAGACTATTGTCTGGAGGGGTCTGTTTCTCTTAGGTCTAGCCAGAGGCAGCCCTGAGGGGCCTGGAAAGGATCAATGTTTTGAGGTGCAATGTCTACTGAATCTTGGAGGCTGGACTTGCAAAAAACGTCTGCATAAACATCGTTTTTTCTTTCATCTTAAGAACCTCTTCTGCTTTGGTGCCAGATGGCTTTTTTTCAGTGGTGCGTCCAATATTGATTTGATATGGTCTGGCAAGGTCTGTTCCTCAAGCCAAGCATGCCTTCTAAGTATAGAACCTGTGACTGCTGCCTTGCAGGATGCTTCTAGGGCAAACCCACATTGTAGGGTATGCTTATTAACTTGGCTTGCAGAATGTATAAGCTCCTGTAATTCTTTACTTTCTGCACAGTCAGTGAAGGTAGATAGTTTTTGTTTAATAAGTTCCATAGTTTGTTGCTGGTATTTCAGCATGTGGAAGTGACAAGTTAATGCTCTAATGGCAAGAGTTGCAGAGGTGTATACTTCTGTTTACCCCATATGTCTAAAGATCGGGAATCCCTATCCAACGGGGTGGGATTCTTAGCTGTGGTTCCTTTTATTCTCTTAGGTCCTTGGGAGATGACCTCTGGGTCAGCAGTAGGATTTTTTTAAAATAAATTTGTTCGAGTCAGGGACTCTGTAGTACTGTCAGGTTTCCTGTGAGCAGCAGGTAGAGAATTAGGAGTTAAACTTGATTCCATAAAATCATCCACAACATCCAGAAAGTACATTTGTGTACCTACCATAAATGTAGATGTTAGAGTGTATTCACTGTTGCAGTCATTACACTTGGGTTACCCTGCTGGCAGGCTACCCGCAGTCGGCCTAAATTCCAAAGTCCTGGTCCGGCGTCAGTTGCTGTCGCCTCTTCACTGACACCAGTGCGCCAGGGGTATAAAAGATGCAGCAGACGCCATTTTCTTCAGTTTTTCTTGCCCCAGATGTCAGGTGCCCCAAAAAGGGTAGGCTAAAAATTCTGCTCATGAAAAAGCATGCACTAACAAACATTACCTTCATCTACAAGCAAATACACCACCATAGGTTGTATAGAATAGAGAAGTACAGTTAAGTCCCAGCAATGAAAGGGGGGTGGAGGGAGGGTAACCTGGACTGCAACAGTGAATACACTCGAACATCTACATTTATGGTAGGTACACAACTGTACTATATTTGTGTTTCACTGTTGCATTCATTACACTTCGGTTGAATCCCAAAGCTGAGGATGGGTAGCTTGGCCTAGATAGAATTAGGAGTGGCTATGAGGCCCTGCAGAACTGCAGTGGCAAAGCCTGCTCTGGATTTAGAGTAAAGAGGTAAGTGGTAGTGCTTTGTAAAAGTGTGCACTGAAGTCCAAGTTGCAGCCTCCAAAATGTCCTTGGTTGATACTCCTCTGAGGAAGGCTACTAAAGTGGCTGCTGCTCTGGTTAAATGTGGCCTAATGCCCTTAGTCACTGATTTGCCATGCTGTGAATAGCAGAAATGAATGCAGTGGCCTATCCATTTTGAAGTAGTCTGCTTTGAAACAGCTTTTCCATGCGATCCTGCAGCATATGCCACTAAAAGTTGCTCAGTCTTTCTGAAAGCTTTAGTTTGGTCCAAGTAGAAGTGCAGCTGTCTGTGTATGTCCAAAGAATGCAGAAGTCTCTCCCCCTTATTCTGTGGGTTTGGATAAAAGGTAGGCAAATGAATGGTTTGGTTAAGAGCCACACTGGACACTACCTTAAGCATAAATGTTGGGTTTGTCCTTAGAGAAACCCTGTCCGGATGGAAAATAAAAGGTTCCACAGCCATAACTGAGACTCTTCTTGCTGAGGTTATTGCTAGGAGCAGAGCTGTTTTCCATAAGTATTTTATCTCAGATGTATTGGCTGGCTCAAAAGGAGGTAGTGTGAGCTTTTCCAAGACAAAAATGAGGTCCCATGCAGGTGTTGGAGCAATCCTTGGAGGTCTTATGTTTTTGGTCCATCTGAGGTACTGCCTTAACAGTGGGTGTGAAAAAATAGGTGGATCTGTTATTGTAATGAGATGAAATGGCAGAGGCACGGATCTTCATTGATGAGAAGGATAGGCCTTTATCCAGCATCTCAGTTAGGTATTGTAAAATCTGAGGAATATTTGGTACAAGCGCGTCCATTCCTTGTGACTGGTTCCAAGCACAGAATCTCTTCCATTTTTCTGTATACGATTTTCTGGTGCTGAGCCTCCTGGCCTCCAAAATAACATAACTGCTTTAGAGAGAGGTGTGTTCTGAATGGTTAAAGTATGTCATGAAGCCAGATTTAGGGTTCTGAGTTAGCTGTGCAGGATCTGATTGTTTTGTTGGGTCAGCAAATGAGGAATTTGGGGTAATGTCCACGCTGGGCCTTGAGACGAGCTCTTTAGGATTGGGTACCAGTGCTGGCGTGGCCAGTCTGGGGCAATCTATCATTTTTGGCTTCTCTTGTTTGACCTTTAGGAGTACCTAGGGGAGGAGAGGCAGTGGAGGAAAGGCATATACTGTAAGGGTTTTCCAGCTGAATGATAGGGCATCCACTTTCCATGCTTGCTTGGGATAAGTCCTATTGCAGAATCTCTGTAGTTGGCAGTTGTGCGAGGAGGCAAATAGATCTGTGTCTGGGCATCCCCATTTCCTTGTTATGCTGAAGATTTGTGAATCTAGTTTCCACTTGTGAGGATCCTTGAGATTTCTGCTTAGTTCGTCTGCCAGAGTATTTGTCTTTCCTGGCAGGAATTGTGCTTGCAGATGTACTTGACAAGTCAATGCTGTGTTCCACAAAGTCATGGCTTGTCTGCAGAGGGAATAGGAATGTGTGCCTCCCTGCTTGTTTATGTACCACATGACTGTAGTACTGTCCGTCTTTGCCAGCAGTTGTCCTGGATGAAGTAGATCCCTGAGGGCTGTCAGGGCCTTTTGAACAGCTAGCATCTCTTTTTGATTGATATAAAGATGCATTTGGCTTGCTGGCCATGCTCCCTGAATGCATTTTCCTGCCATGTGGGCCCCCCAGGCATAATCTGTTGTTAGTGTTTGCCTGGCCGTGTGTAGAGTGAATGGCTGCCCCTTGTTGTGGTGACAGGCCTGTGCCCACCATCGAAACTCCTGTTGCAGGCAGGGAATGCGGGCAATTAATGTTTCCAGGCTGTGGCAATGTTGAGTCCAAACACTTTTTAGATACCACTGTAGTTTCCTCATATGCAGTCTTGCATATGGAATTAGTAGAATGCAGGAAGCCATGAAGCCCAAAGCCTGCAGACTTTTTCTTGCAGATAACTGGGTCTTTGTTGCCAACATTTCGAAGTAAGAAGTCAGTTGCCTTTGTCTAGTGTGAGGAGCCATCTGGGCAGTTGTATTTAAGCCTGCACCCAGGAATATTATCCCTTGAGAGGGTACTAGTTTTGATTTATTTTAGTTTACCGCGTACCCTAAGCAAATTAGTAATCTTTTTACATTAGTAATCTTTTTACAAACGCCAGATGCTTCAGTAGAATGTCTTTGTTCTCTGCTTGAATAAGGCAGTATTCCAAGTAAGGGTATATTTGAATTCCTCTGTCTGCAGAAAGCAATTACTGGTGCCAGGCACTTTGTGAAGACCCTGGGCGCAGTAGATAAGCCAAAGAGCAGTGCAGAGAATTGGTAGTGCATTAATCCAGCTATGAATCTGAGGTATCATCTGAAATTCTGTCTGATTGGGACATGCAGGTATGCCACTTTTTGGTCCAAAGTTACAAGCCAAGCCTTCTTGCCCAGCATGGGCAGAAGCTGCTGCAGTCAACATTTTGAATTATAGAACATCCAGAAAAGTGTTTAGAATAGACAGGCCCAGTATTGGTCTCCAGGCTTTGTCCTTTCTGGGTACCAGGAATAGTCTTGAGTAAAATCCTTGTCCCTGCTCTTGCTGTGGTACTCGCTGAACGGCCCCTCATGTCCATGAGATGTAACTTGTTTTTGTGCCTCTGCCCATTGATTTTTTGGCAGGACTGGCATACCTTTTGCCTTTGGCAGGGTGTGAAAGTGGAACCTGTAGCCCTGGAACACTATATTCAAGACCCATTTGCCCTGGGTGATATGCCAATTTTGTGAAAAAAGTGCTAGTTTCCCCCTAAGGGAGCTGCCAAAGGAGAAGTGCTTGGTATTGGCAGAAGAAAGTCATCGAGACTGTTTTCTATATGGCTGTGATTTGTCTTCTCTGCTTTTGGAGGTAGAAGCACCCCATTCTTTAGGCCTGTATGAGCCTTGGGGCTGAGATCTGCCTCTAGGGTGTCTATTTCTTTGTGGCCTGTCTGATGCTGGAAAGGACCAATTCTTTGAAGGCCAATTCCTGCTAAATCTGTGTGGTTGTACCTGTAAGAAATCCTTAACTGTCTGCACAGATTTCGCTTTATCTTCCATTTTCTTCAACACCTCTTCTGTCTCAACACCAAAGTATCATGCTGTAAAGGGGCATCCAATATTTTTGCTTTAACATTATCAGGCAGATTTTGTTCCTTTAACCAATCGTGCCTTCTAATGACAGTACCCGTAACAGCGGCCCTGCAAGAGGCCTCCAGTGAATCAAAACCACATTGCAAAGTATATTTTCTCACTTGTTCAGCTGCATTCAACAAATCCTGCATTTCCTTGTTATCTGCACATTCAGAATTTGTCAACATTTTCTGTTTTAGCAGTGACATTAAATATTGCTGATATTTAAGCATACGAAACTGACAATATAAAGCCCTTACAGTCAAGGTTGCAGAAGTGTAAACTCCCCCCATCTGTCCAGTGCCCTAGAATCCCTATCAGAGGGGGACAGGGTTTATTTTGCAGTGGAAGCCTTGATCCCTTTGAGACCCTGAGATATAGTTTCTGGGTCAGCAGCAGGGTTTTTATATAGAAATTTGTGGGAATCTGGAACCCTGTAGTATCTTGTCTGGCTTAACCGGTGCAGGGGGTAAAGAGTCAGGAGACCGGCTGGACTCTGGGAATACATCTACTATGTCTAGAACAGGTGGAATAGCAAGAGGTCTGTGCTGAGGTAGTAAAAGAAAGTCTCTGAGCCTTTTCTTAGATTCTGAGTATTCTTGGCTCTCCAGTGAAAGTGCTCCCTCATGGTGTGAAGGGTTTCCCCAAAAAGAGTAATCCTCAGGTGGAGGGGCTGAAGGAATAGACTCTTCAGCATCAGAATCCTCATAGGGAGGAATGGAGTATCCCTGTTCAGAAGAGGAATCAGAGGAAATGGAAACCTGATCTGAAGATTCATATTCTGTCTCTTGCCTAGGCCTCATCTGCAGGGGGATGGGAACCCCTGATCAAAGTAATTAGGTCTTTGGCCATTTTAAGCATCTGTTTTTTAGGCATGGAAGTCTGTGCAGGAGAATGCTGTACTTGTTTCTTTGCCTTTGAAACTGAGGTTGGCTTAACATACAACTGTGTAGGTCTGAAAACACCCTCAGAAGCCGATGCTTGCTCAGCGGCTCCGGACCCATCCGAGGGAATAGTTTCCGAATGTCCAATACCTTGTGTATCCAGAGGCCTAGTCGGCTCCACGTGGGAGTATGAAGTGGCCTGTGGCTCTGAGGTAGCGGGCGTCAGGGGCTGCGAAAGCACCCGAGAACCGGCGACTGGCCTAGCGGAGGCCTCGGTTTTGGATCTCGGATACCTGTCCTTTTCCTTGCACTTTTTATAAAAACTCCAGTCGTTGGCTGTTCCAACAGCATTACATAATTAAATCTTTGGCCAAAGTAATGAAAGGCAAAATCGAACAGACGCTTAATAGTGCGTTGGTTAAATCTAGCACAAAACCGACAGCTAGCAACATCGTGGTCAGGGCCAAGGCAAATACAGTAAGAATGAAAATCCTTATGAGGTATTTGCTTCCCACAAGAAATACAATTGTTAATGTTTTCTGACATCGGTCTGGAGCAAGAAAAAAGTTTCCCCAACGGGGTACTTAGCTTTAATGAAGACTTCGGATCTGAAATTCGGTTTTGAAAATCTCAGGAGTCTGCCAACCGGCACTTGCGAACTGCTTTTGCTTCGGGCCCCACGCAGCAAGACAGACTGAAGAAAATGGCGTCGGCTGCATCTTTTATACCCCTAGCGCATTGACGTTAGGGAAGAAGCGACAGCAACAGATGCCTGACCAGGACTTTGGAATTCAGGCCGACTGCGGGTAGCCTGCCAGCAGGATAATCCAAGTGGAATGACTGCAACAGTGAAACGCTATGAACATCAGGAGGAATAGCGAAGGGTCTGTGCTGTGGTAAATCTAAATATTCCCAAAGTCTCTTTTTGGACTGAGGATAATCATGGCATTCCCAATAGAAATGCTCTCAAAGTATATAGGGTTTCATCAAAAGAAAAATTCTCTGGAGGAGAGGCAAAAACGAATAGATTCCTCTGCATCTGAATCCCCATAAGCAGATAAGGGCATGTCTTCATAATCAGAAATCTCAGAGTCATCGGTCTCGGTCAGATAAAGCTGCTGGGGACAAGTCTTTTTCCTTTTAGCAGGGGTAGGCTGGCTTCCCCTAATCAGCATAAGGTCTTCTGCCATTTTAAGCATCTCAGATTGAGGTATGGAAGCAGGCGCTTGAGGTTGGGTCGGTTTTTTAGGCATAGTTCATATTCTGGGCCTTAGAAACTCGGTAGTTTTAAAAAGAACTGAAGACACGAAAGAAGCAGTCTGTCGAATATCGGTAGTGCGAAGAACTTCCTCAAAAGCCAGTGCCTGCACAGCAGCTCCAGACTCATTCACAGTACAGAAATCCACAAGTTCTGTAGTCAGAGTCTCGCGGCCAACCAGACTCCGAACGGGTCTCAGTAGAAGCCTGTGAATCCAACGAAGCTGGAATCAGGGGCTGCAAAAGCACCTCTGAGTACCGGCGATTTCCTCAGTCTGGCTCCACTATTAGGATTAACCATCAACATGACCAAATCCTCTCTCATCCCTACACAGGTGTTGGATTTTATAGGGGCAAGACTGGATTCCAGACAGATGCTTGCGTTCTTGACTCCAGATCGGCTTCGGAACCTGATGTTGCACGTGCAGGCCATCCTTCAACTGCAAACCCCTTCGGCGGAATTGATCCTGAGGGCCACAGGATCTATGGTGGCTGCAATCCTTCTGCTGCCATTGGCCCGATTGAACATGAGGGTTCTGCAGTGGACCCTCCAGGTACAATGGTCCCTGTCTTGCAACCCCCTCTCTCACCCCATTTCCTTAAGCAAGGTTTGCAGAAGATCGCTCCTGTGGTGGCTCCAGTCTCCCAACCTCCACACGGGACGTCCATTCTCACTACCTCCGCCAGTCGACAGTGACCACGGCCGCTTCTCGCCTGGGGTGGGGGTGGGGGCATTTTTCAGGCAGGACAGTCCAAGGCACATGGAACGACGTAGAGACCTCTTTGCATATCAACGTCCTAGAGATGAGGGCGGTGCTTTTGATGTTGCAGACACTACACAACTCTCTTCCGGTAGGGACGATTGCGGTACAGACAGACATGTCAGTCGGCTGGTACATCAACAAACTTTCTCATAGCGACGCACATTCGGGGACGGTCCAACATTCTAGCGGACAGGCTCAGTCGTACTATCCTGACTCCTTACAAATGGTCTCTCAACCATCGAGTTGCAGAGCAAGTATTTGCCCGATGGGGGCAGCCTTGTTGCGATCTTTTTGCCTCTTCTTCAAACACCAAATGCAACGATTACTTCGCTCTGATCCCCCCACTGGGGGAGTCCCCGAGAGACTCTCTAGTTCATGCTTGGCCTCCCGGTCTGCTTTATGCTTAACCTCCTCTTCCCCTGATGTTGAAATTATTACAGAAAGCCAGGCAGCTGGGGAGCAAGATGATCCTCATTGCCCCATTCTGGCCTCGTCAGACGTGGTTCCCTTACCTATGGTCTCACCTAGTGTATCCACCATGGATTCTGGATCCCATTCCAGATCTCATTTCTCACCCTCTCGGTCTTCAGACTCCGAACCTGGACAACCTCAAGCTGACGGCTTGGTTGCTCCAGTTCCACTCCTAAGGACTCCCGGGATCTCATCACCGGTCAAAGCCATTCTTGTAGCAGCTCACAAGCCTTCCACCAGGAAGGTTTATTGGAGTAAGTGGAAACGCTTCACCATTTGGGCAGAACACCATCGTTTAGACCCTTTTACAGCCCCGATATCGTCGGTTCTAGATTTTCTAACCGCTCTCTTTCACCAGGGAGCTAGTTCTTCCACAGTCAATGTACAACTGGCAGCAATCTCATACTATCACGTGGGGCAAGAGTCTGGCCCTCTTATCACTTCCAAACTGTGTAAGACCTTCCTCAAGGGTACCTTTTCTCCTTAGGCCTCCAGTTAAAGAGGTGGTACCTCCATGGGATTTATCCTTCATCTTGCAGGCATTGACTGGTCCCCCATTCGAACCGGCGGCCATGGTTGATCTCAAATTTCTCTCTTGGAAGACAGCCTTTTTGGTGGTCATAACTTCAGCCAAAAGTGTCGGCATTGCAAGCTCTCTGTGTCAAACCACCATATCTGGTCTTTCACCAGGATAGGGTTTACCTCAGGATCAAAACATCAATCAATCTTCCAGTGTTTTTCCCCAACTTTCATAACAAAGGAAGTACAGTACACATTCCTCCTTTTAGGCACACAGACAACCACGCTTTTATATCCATAGAACTGCTGATCATAGGCAATCCGATCAGTTGTTTATCTCCTTTGCCAAAAGTAATTTCGGAAAGTCAGTTTCTAAAGTTTCTCTCTCTCGATAGATCTGGAGTTGTATTCTTTTAGCATATCAGAGCTCGGGAAGGCCTGCACCTCAAGGAGTCCATGCTCATTCTAACTTCTGCAGCCTTTCAAGTTAGGGTTCCACTGGATGACATTTGCTCCGCAGCCACTTGGGCTTCATCTCACACCTTTATCAGCCACTATAAAATAGATGTGGTCTCCCGAGGTACAGCGCCCTTTGGCTCTGCGGTGCTCCGGAATACCCTTCCATGAAGGCCACCCAAGATTTAGGTAGCTGGGGATTCTGTCCCACAGGTTGCTGACAAATGAAGTTCCTACTTCAGATTAAGAAGTTATGTACTCACCATAACGTTCCATCTGAGTAGGTATCTTCATTTGTCTGCAACCATCCCCCCCCTCCTTCCCCCTTGACCAATATGATCGTTCTTGTGTTATTAGCATATGTTCCCATTGGGACACATCTGCTGTGCTATGGGGCAAACTTGATCTGAGGTCAGTTAGGTTAGGCAGGGGATTATGGGTAATGGGGAGGAGCTAGGAGCTCGGATCTATGCTATGATAGAAGTTGACGGCTCGGATCAGAGATCGGATCCGTATCCCACAGGTTGCAGACAAATGAAGATGCCTACTCAGATGGAACGTTATGGTGAGTACATAACTTATTAAATAAAATTGACAGGCATTTGAATTTCAGACTTCAGGTTTCTGAATGTTTAATTCCTTGCATATCTGATGGTGCAGTGGTATCGTTGCTGCCTCACAGCTATAGGTTTTCTGGTTTGATTCTTGGCTGGGGTTCCTTCTGTGTGGAGTCTGCATCTCACCCCTGTGTTTGTGTGGATTTGCTCTGGTGTCCTGCCATTTTACAAAGACATGTGTCTACAGTATTTCTCCCTGGGCCTCTGCTGAAAATTGTTTTTGTTCCATCAGAAGTAAAATTGACATTGAATTTCAGACTTCATATGCTTCAGAAAAAGCATAATAATGCAACCTTTTACACAACCTTTTATTTTAGCAATTTCCTAAGATGAGTATTTGAAATTTGTCCTTATTTTTGGGACTGTATTACCCCATTATTGGCTTTGTCCAGTTTTTTTTGTGCTAAGTTTGACTGTTATGGCAAGAACTGAATTCACTGAATATGTTTGAGGGCTGTATTCCCTCATTACTGGGTTTGTCCAGGTGTTTTGTGCTAAGAGGTTGACTGCTATGGTGAGAACTGAATTCATTAAATGATAGCCATTTAAGTGTCAGTCTTCCTCTCTTTCACAAAGCAGCCAATTTGGTATAGTGGTATGTTGCTCTGACTGTTTTGCACAGGGACCTTGGCAGTAAAAGGTATGGTGGTAACAGAATTTTTCTTTCACAAAGCAGCTGATTTGGCATAGTGGTATGTTGTTCTGACTCTTGCACAGGGACTTTGGCAGTAAAATGCATGATGGTAACACAGCATTTTATTTTAACAACTTTCCAAGATTATACAAGCAATGTTTAATGTGTCCCTGGTTTTTGGCCTTTTGACCCCCCCCCCCAAATAAATTTGGCTTTTTCCAGATTTCTTGTGCTGCGAAGTTGAGATGCAGTTGAGTATTGAGTAGATTTTACAAGGAGCTGAGAGCTGCAGGGGAAGAGAAGTTTAGTGCTGCTTATGCTAAATCAGCTTGTATTGTTAATAGCACAACAGGTTGTGTACTTGCTTTTGATGCAGAAGGTTGTTGGTTCTACTCCCACAAGGGGTGAATGCTGCCGTACTGAAAAAGTTAAGATACTAACTATGAGCCTGTTATCCGTTTGCCATACATTTCGTATTGCAATATACTAGCTTATCATTTTTAATGTAATATAGGCAATTTATTCCTCAGGGGCATCAGACACTATTTTTCGATGAAACCATGAAATATAAAGGTGTTTGCTAGCAGCAACCTCTTCATTAGTTACAGATTTATTTAATGTGGAATTTAGATGACTTTTTAAATCAGAGATTGTGCATATTTACCTGAATGGTGGATTGTAGAATTGTGCATATTTACTGATAATGGTGGACTGTAGAATTGTGCATATTTACTGATAATGGTGGACTGTAGAAGTTTGAGTAGACTTATGATGGACATGTTATGAACTGGGCAGTTTTGTCATTATTGGTGCATGCATTTTGTTTCATTGTTTACTGGAAAAATGTTCAAAACAATAGGAAGGTGTATCAAACAACACATGTATGTTTCGTATGCAAGGGGCCTATAATTTGAAAACAGCCCAGAATTAATCTTTATCTGCCACTGGTAAAATGCATTTCCTTTGAATGTGGGTTTCAATGCTGTTTCAATGAATGCGAGTTTCAAGGGCAGAGAAGTTTTAATGCTATGTTTGTTTAGCAGATGTCTTAGTGTTTTGTGCTGTAAAATGCAAAATAAAACTTTCAAATGAAGTCCAAATCATCATAGAAGTAAATCAGTATGCACATTAGTGTTTATGGTAAATGGAGTGAAATAGCAAAGTAATGGATCATTGGAATGGCTGCAGGGGGAGGCTCCATGATTTTGTGAGGGGGAAGGGCGGCGAACTTAAAGACAGCCCCAGCTGAACTATACCTCCCAACTGTCCAGATTTTCAAAGAATGAATAGATTTTTGCTTCTTACTTTTGGTTTGTTCCTCATAAAATTTGTGGTTTTCTGGCAAAATCATTTAGGAATTAAGTCACTAAATAATGACACAGTTTCAGACTTCATAACCTCCAGAAAAATGCATGCTAAAGTAAGATCTGTTCTTCTATCAACTGTCTCAGTTTATACAAGAGCAGTTTTTAATACTGTTTATATGTTCACCCAATATATTTGGCCTTGTCCAGATTTACTGCATTAACAGGTTGAGAGGTACATGCAAATAAATTGCTTTATAAAATTAGGCATAGCCAAACCTCTCAACTGTCTCTGATTTTGGCTCAAAATGTTGCTCTTCCCCTAATAATCCCTCCAGAAAATAGCAATTTTGGAAGAAAACATGGAGGGTTTACAATTAAGAAATAACTGTAATAATCAGAGTTATATATTAGTTTTATTTCAGAAATGCATGTACATTCTTTTATTTTGTCAGCTACTCAAGTTAACAGTACTAATATTAAAGTGTCCCTTCTTTGACAGGTTCCCAGCTGTATTGTGTGGCTATTTTACATTTTTAAACATTTTTGGTTCATTTTTCATAAAATTGTGTTTTTTTTTTTGGCAAATTAGTGACAAATCATTAAAGACTGAAGTTCAAAAATGACAGACATTTGAGTTTTAGATTTCATACCATTCAGTAAATTCATACTAATGCAAGACCTATTCTATTGTCTTTCTAAGTTTATAAGAGCAATATTTTAAAAAATTGTCCTTATTTTTGGGCCTTTGTCTCACTTCTTTGTATGGCTTTGTCTACATTTCTTGCTCTGAGGTTGAGAGTTATGACAGATATGACAGGGCCATCACAGTCAGCCAGAGACATTTAAAATTGTGACATACTTGTTGCACCCCACTCCCCCATGTAGTGACTCTGGATGTGTCGAAGCAAGGCAAGGAGTAGTTATGCAGTGTAAATGTGCAGAGTATCCCCCCGCCCCCAATCCAAGGTAGACACAAGTACTAGAGTGGCTTTTTATCTGTCCTTGATTTTTGCAGAGTGGTCTGGTTTCTGTCATTTTTTGTACTGTTGATTTATGCTTATTACTCAAAGTGCCCGTTGCTCTGTGTTTTAAGTAGCAATACTTTAATGACCATCATCAGGTAAGCTTGGCTGAGATCGTAAGATGCAAGTAAGCTTTGATAAGCATACTGTTAAAGAATTGCCAACATTGAAAGCCTTTCTGTTGTTGCCATGTAGAGAATACTTAACTAGATAATGTATAGGCCTCGGGTATTGAAATGCATATGATAGTATTTGTAATAAAGGACAGGATTACATTTTAAGAAGCTCATTACACTTGGAGACTTCCAGTCATCTTTGTAGGCTTTACCCGTAAACTAAACAGAATGCCAATCGTGTGGTCCATAACCTGTACAGTAATCCTTTTAAGCAATGTATCTTGAGCTTATTTCTTGTTTGCTTTTCATTTTTTACATTGATCATGTTTTCCCCATGAAACAAGTAGATAGTTGTCAGGCAGCAGGTCTTTTTTTGGATAAGAAACATTTTTCCAAGTGGGGGCATCAGAGATTTCTACTTTCAGCATGTTACTTGGTACTTTAATAAAGCTGAATATGAATTATAATTATAACTGCAGTGCAAGAAGTGGTTTGAGTTGAGCGCTGCTTGTTTTTCTTATACTTGATTTTGACTGGCATTCCATTAATGTATTTAAAAAGTAATTTATTTTTTCATGCCTCACAACCTTTTTGTTTCCATCTAGATATTAAGAAAGCTGTCATGCAGCCAATACATTGAAATATTTTTATTCTTCTGCACTTCATTTTGTCTTGGACTCTCATAATGACTATTTGGCACCCAGGGCAGTGTATTTAGTTAGTTTTTCTGGTTTTCAGCATAGCGCCTCCCCTTTCTAGTTGGTCACACCCCTTCCCATGACCCCACCCATTCAGCTGTCTCCTGCAGCCCCCATTTGATTTGAAGTCACCAGCCGCCACTGCCGATATTTATGGGGGCACAACAACATGAAACATTTAGGAGTATGGATTAAAAAGGCTTCTGTTGTGGCAGTTAAGGCTATGTGGGAAAGACTAAAAAGATGATACAAAAATTGAGAAACAGAGCTTTTGTACAAGCATTGAAAGTGTTTTTGATTCCTTTAATACAGGTCAGGCATATTTTTAGCAATGAGAGTAGTGGTAGTGTGCAACAATTAAGAGTTGAAAGACTATCTGGGAGGGGAAGAGTTCAAGGGTTAAGAGGGATAACTTGATCCTTTCAAAAGAACAAAGTGATTTAGTATTACATGATTTGAAGGGATACTTTAGAGCTACACAATTAAAGCTCATACACAACACAAACAAAGTTACAGTTCAAAGTGAAAGGGATGATGGAGTGGTAAATTCAATAAAGGAAATTGTGGGATTTTGGATGCAGATCCTTAAGAAGAATAACAGCAACAATATTATTTTCATAAAGTATTAAAAAGCTTTCTAAGAACTAAGCCAACAAGAGAATGGAGAAAGTGGAGAGTTTGCCCATACGGGTGACTGCAAGCAGGGTTACACAGAATAAACAAAAAGAGGCTGGAATTTACTAGAGAAAACTGGCAAAGGAACAAAATGTATTGGGAGCAAATAAGAGATGAAAAGGGTAACAGAATGTGATGAGGCTAAGATGACATACAGACTGCAAGCTAGAGACTTTTCACTTTTAGGGATTGATGGGAGATAAGCAAAGGGAAAAGGACAGGGGAATCCTAGGTGAAAGACCTGCTCTGGCAAAGTTTTAGTTGAATCTAGAAAAGAAGCTGCTGTTAAAAAGGGATAATTAGTAGGGCATATAATATGCTGCACAGCAATTAGAAGAATCAGAGGAGGTTAAAAGAGCTTGCTTAACCAATCTTTCCTCCTAATTTACAAGGGAACAATGGGAGGACATAGGTATGGCTCCCAAGTATGCAACTAAGTAGAAAGTTTAGGATTTTTGCTTAGAAGTGTTTGCATGTGTATTTTTATAACCCAAGCAAGCTTCAAAGAATTTTTCCTCAGGAAGATGGCAAATGTTAGAGGTGTGATGGGGAAGAAAAAGGTAACTGGGAACACGTTTTGGGAATGAATGAGCTGGCAGATTTAAAAAAATTCCCTACAGACTACTCTTTCAGAAGTAGTGGGTGAGAAAATGCATGCACCTAAGTAAATGATTCTTTTGAGCTGGGACAGTGTATATGAATTGCTTACACGTACTAAGGCAATAAGTTTAATTCTGGTGGTTGCCAAAAAGACTTTTCTATTATTAAAACGTTTCCTTTACTGAAAGAACAATAAAATGAAGCGCTTTTCGTCAGGTCAAGTACCTGACTTCTTCAGAGTATTCACACACATTAAACCAACATTTACAATTTATAATAGTTACATCCTGAGAGCCTGTTTAACTTCATTAATCAATTGAATTATTAAAGGGCTAGCAACAAGAGTAACAGCAAAACAAGTGCAAAACAGTTAATGTGGATAACAAAACAGTAATTAAATAAATTGTAATCTATAATCTTGTAAAGTGTACGAGTACACAGTGTAAAACACAGACCATAATCGAAACTCATTATTTAAAATCTACAACAGTGGTGTTTATCTTTTTAAGCTCTTTAATTTCAGCAGGCTAATAATTGAACAAGTATCGTTTAAGCCTGGATGACAGTAGGCATACAATCTTACTTGCCAAATTAATTCAGCTTCTTCTAATTGTACAGGTCTCGGGCCACCTCTTATTTACTGGAATGTGGTCTATAGCTATAAATTTAAAACTGTGGTTGTGATTGGAAACATGTTTAGCTAGAGCATTTTCCATTTTAGCTGTCTTGATTGCGTATAAGTGCTCATATATACGGTCCTTCAGCCTTCTAATGGTTTTCCCAATGTAGAAGGCCGGACATTGTTTGCATCTAGCTAAATAAACCACATAACATGAATTACAATTTAATTTAAAACCTATTTTGTATCTGCAATTGTTGATACAAAATTGTGTACCCTCTTCAACATGTTTACAGTAATTGCAATTCTGACATTTATATGTTCCTACCTTCGATGTCTTACTTCTTTTCTTAAATTCCAAAATATTTTTTAAATTTTTTCCTTTTCTATATACAATCTTAGGGCAAGGACCTATTTTATTATAAATATCTGGGTATGCTCTAAATTCCCAATTCTTAAATATAATGTCAGTGCATATTCTGCTATCTTTACTGAATGTAGTAATAAAGGTGGGCTTACAGTTGTCTTCGACCAGTGTTGGGACTGACAACACTGGGTTCGTTAATGTCCCAGATTCATCAGTCACATCAATCTCAACAATCCCATCAGACCCGCTGCTCATAGATGTATTAGTGCAGGGACTTGTGAGTTAATAGTATTGTTAGTTGTGACTGATAGTAGTGGGTTATAAAAGTGTTGGCATCTTTTATTAGTAACTTCTTCTATTAATTCATCTAATAACTCAATGGGGTATCCACGTGCCATAAACATGTTCTTTAAGGTAGAACATTCAGCATAAAATTCGTTGTCCAGTGAGACCATCCTAGCAGCACGAACCAGCTGCCCTTTAACCACAGATCTTTTCTGAAAAAATGGGTGGCAGCTGGTAAAGTGTAAGAATGTGTTTGAATAGGTCTCTTTTCTATGAATTTTGGCAGTGAAACAATTAAGTGTTAAGTCCTTGCTAAGCATTACGTCTAAGTACGCAATACTCAACATCGAAAATGTGTGAGTAAACTGTAAAAAGGTAGTACTTTGATTAAAGTGCTGAACCATCCGTTCTACTTCACACTCGCCTACCTTCACAAGTACAAAGATGTCGTCCAAGAACCTAGTATATAGGATAAATGATTCAAAGTATGGGTTTTGTTGTGAAAAAACAGAATGGGACTCCCAATAAGCCATCACCAAATTGGTTATACTACCGCCACATGGGGAGCCCATAGCAACACCTACTTTTTGTTTGTAAAACACGTCTCCAAAAATAAAGAAATTATATGACAAAATTAAGTCACCTAGTAGCGTGACTAAGTAGATCTCCCTATCTGGTGCGTGGTGTTTCATCATGTAACAAACCCATTCCAATGCAATATCTTGTGGAATACTGCTATACAAATCCTTGACATCTACTGTTACAAAGTTTGCATCCATATCAGTCTCAACATGTCTCGGACATGACTAGTTCAAATACATTACATATATTTAGTACCTTTAACCCTCCCTTACACCCTGTACTGGAAACATTTGAAAGGAGTTGTGAATTGGACTTGAGACACTCGAGTTTGAGTAAATCACAAAAGTATAACAACAACACTTCAAAAGAAGACAGGGAATTTATTGAATATCTTGGCACACAAAACCTACGGTTTTGTAAGCCAGATAAGGGTGGAGGGCTGGTAGTTTTTACTACTGATGATCATGAGAAACGTATGTATCAGGTACTACAATCAGATAAGTATGATCTTAGTTCTAGGTCAGAAGTTAATCGTGCTTATAAATTAATAATGGACACCATCGAAGATTCTCACTGAAAGTAGAATTGATTCTAAGACACATGCATATTTAATCACATCTTACCCCAGTTATGCATGTGTTTTCGGCATACCGAAAATACATAAAAGTATAAATAACCCACCTCTTAGATTACTAGTGGATAGTAGGGGATCACCAACCTACACATGTGCAAAGTTAGTTGACAGCATGCTCCAGAAATATGTCCAGATGGAACATCATATTTGCAAGGACTCATGGTCATTTTTGGACACAATAAGAGGCATTGAGACCGATATGGATGCAAACTTTGTAACAGTAGATGTCAAGGATTTGTATAGCAGTATTCCACAAGATATTGCACTGGAATGGGTTTGTTACATGATGAAGAAACACCACGCACCAGATAGGGAGATCTACTTAGTCACGCTACTAGGTGACTTAATTTTGTCATATAATTTCTTTATTTTTGGAGACGAGTTTTACAAACAAAAAGTAGGTGTTGCTATGGGCTCCCCATGTGGCGGTAGTATAGCCAATTTGGTGATGGCTTATTGGGAGTCCCATTCTGTTTTTTCACAACAAAACCCATACTTTGAATCATTTATCCTATATACTAGGTTCTTGGACGACATCTTTATACTTGTGAAGGTAGGCGAGTGTGAAGTAGAACGGATGGTTCAGCACTTTAATCAAAGTACTACCTTTTTACAGTTTACTCACACATTTTCGATGTTGAGTATTGCGTACTTAGACGTAATGCTTAGCAAGGACTTAACTTAATTGTTTCACTGCCAAAATTCATAGAAAAGAGACATATTCAAACACATTCTTACACTTTACCAGCTGCCACCCATTTTTTCATAAAAGATCTGTGGTTAAAGGGCAGCTGGTTCGTGCTGCTAGGATGGTCTCACTGGACAACAAATTTTATGCTGAATGTTCTACCTTAAAGAACATGTTTATGGCACATGGATACCCCATTGAGTTATTAGATGAATTAATACAAGAAGTTACTAATAAAAGATGCCAACACTTTTATAACCCACTACTACCAGTCACAACTAACAATACTATTAACTCACTTACAAGTCCCTGCACTAATACATCTATGAGCGGGTCTGATGGGATTGTTGAGATTGATGTGTGATGAATCTGGGACATTAACGAACCCAGTGTTGTCAGTCCCAACACTGGTCGAAGACAACTGTAAGCCCACCTTTATTACTACATTCAGTAAAGATAGCAGAATATGCACTGACATTATATTTAAGAATTGGGAATTATTTAGAGCATACCCAGATATTTATAATAAAATAGGTCCTTGCCCTAAGATTGTATATAGAAAAGGAAAAAATTTAAAAAATATTTTGGAATTTAAGAAAAGAAGTAAGACATCGAAGGTAGGAACATATAAATGTCAGAATTGCAATTACTGTAAACATGTTGAAGAGGGTACACAATTTTGTATCAACAATTGCAGATACAAAATAGGTTTTAAATTAAATTGTAATTCATGTTATGTGGTTTATTTAGCTAGATGCAAACAATGTCCGGCCTTCTACATTGGGAAAACCATTAGAAGGCTGAAGGACCGTATATATGAGCACTTATATGCAATCAAGACAGCTAAAATGGAAAATGCTCTAGCTAAACATGTTTCCAATCACAACCACAGTTTTAAATTTATAGCTATAGACCACATTCCAGTAAATAAAAGAGGTGGCCCGAGACCTGTACAATTAGAAGAAGCTGAATTAATTTGGCAAGTAAGATTGTATGCCTACTGTCATCCAGGCTTAAACAATACTTGTTCAATTTCTAGCCTGCTGAAATTAAAGAGCTTAAAAAGATGAACACCACTGTTGTAGATTTTAAATAATGAGTTTCGATTATGGTCTGTGTTTTACACTGTGTACCCGTACACTTTACAAGATTATAGATTACAATTTATTTAATTACTATTTTGTTATCCACATTAACTGTTTTGCACTTGTTTTGCTGTTACTCTTTTGTTGCTAGCCCTTTAATAATTCAATTGATTAATGAAGTTAAACAGGCTCTCAGGATGTAACTATTATAAATTGTAAATGTTGGTTTAATGTGTGTGAATACTCTGAAGAAGTCGGGTACTTGACCTGACGAAAAGCGCTTCATTTTATTGTTCTTTCAGTAAAGGAAAAGTTTTAATTATATTGGTGTCACTGGCTACGGTTTTTTGGTTTAGACTTTTCTATTATGTAGAAATTTAAGTCTAAGCTAACTGTAATTGAAGTACTGAATATTTTAACAGAAAGAAGAACAGGAAGTGGGATCTTAGGAAAATCAAACTACATAGAAATGAAAATTGCGGGAAAAATACATGCAGAATAATACTCAGCTGGACTGAGGATTATGGTAAGGCAGGAAGGAATTCAGCAACATATGTAATGTTGGACTGATGACAGTTATACAAAAGAACAAATGTGATATACAATGTAACTGGAAACATTTTTATATGGTTTGCGTTCTTATATTAATGACTGTTTGTCCATGTCTTAAACGATAACTTAATAAAGGTGTTAAAAAAATATTCATGGAAAAGCTCTGTTGATGGCAACAAAAGAAAATTTTGTTCAAGGCACTTGAGACGTTAAAGAATGTAGTTCACAAAGCAGGATTATGACTTCTGTAAATCACTAATCAGGCAAACAAATGTATATACACAGAATAGTCTGTATCTGTCATACCAACAAGAGAATTTACCTGCAGAAACTGGAAGACTGACAATTCTACAGTTGCTCACTACCAAACACCTCAAGTTGAGAAAGCCCAGTACCACTGGGTGAAAGCGCTTGTTTGCATTCTGTTGGTTTTGTATTAAAGAAGATTTTTGCATACAACGACGTTGGTGGATTCCACTTTTTATCTTTTGGGATTACTGTTTTTTGAAAGTCAAAATCTTCACCCAAAACTCTACCACTTCAGTGTGGTTAGAGTTATTCTTCAATTTGTGGTGTCCTGGAAGTGTTTGTTTGCCTCAAGCTCTTAGTTTCTCTTTCTTGTTCTTTGTTGGAGTTCTTTTGACAAATGAAGTTACCTACTCAGATGGAACGCTATGGTGAGTACATAACTTCTTTATCTGAAGTAGTTAACTTCATTTGATCTGCAACCTGGGGGACAGAGTCCCCAGCTACCAAAACCTGGGAGGTCCTCATGAAAGGATATTCCGGAGCACTGCGGAGCCAAAGGATGCCCTACCGCTAGAGATCAGATCCAACTTGTAATGAGAAATGAAGGTATGAGAAGAGGCCCAAGTAGCAGCTGAACAGATGTCATCTAATGGAACTCTTGACCAAAATGCTTAAGAGGTAGCCACAGAACGGGTAGAGTGAGCATGAACCCCCAAGGGTTCTGGCCTACTGGAAGATGAATATGCTAGTAAGATGCAGTGGGAAATCCATCTGGCTAAGGTAATCTTCGTAACTGGCTTGCCTAAGGACGGCTAAGCGAAAGACACAAAAAGCTGTTCTGATTTGTGAGAAGCAACTGTCCTGTGCAAGTAAAATCGCAATCGTCTATGCACATCCAACAAGTGGAGTTTATATTCCCCTTTGTTTTGAAAGTTGGGAACGAAAACAGGCAAACTGACGATTTGATTGATATTGGCTCGGAGGCCACTTTAGGCAAGAATGAAGGATTAGTCCTGAGAGATACTCTGTCCTTATGGAAAACCAGGTACAGAGGTTTCGTACAAAGGGCTTGAAGTTCAGACACCACCTAGCTGAAGTAACTGCAATCAAGAAGGCAGTCTTCCAGGATAAGTATTTAAGTCAACAGAAGCTGCAGGTTCAAAGGGTGGACCCGTTAGGGCCTGGAGAACTAAAGTTAAGTCCCATGGGGGAACCGCATTTTTGACCGGGGGTCTTAAGAGGAAGGTGCCTTTCAAAAAGGTTTTGCATATCTTAGCGGAAGCGAAGGGTTTAAGGTTGTCCCCGATGTGGAAATGAGAAATGGCAGCCATCTGAACCTTCACAGTAGAACTGGCCCCTTGATGGAAAATGTGGGACAGAAATTCAAGAACTGCTGGAATGGAAGCCGAGAAAGGATCCAAATCTCTCTTTGGCCCAGATGGAAAAACGCTTCCATTTACTCTTGTAGATTTTCCTGGTAGAAGGTTTATGTGCTGCTACCAGAATAGTTTTTACGGAAGACGAGATACCGGGAGTCCTAGCCATTAGTGGAACTGGATCAACCAACCCATGAGCTTGAGGTCATCCAGGTTCAAAGTTTGCAATCCCGAAGGATGAGAGATCAGATCCGGAATGGGATCTAAGACCCAAGGAGAGGCTATGACGCGAGACCGCAGATATGGGAACCAGACCTGATGAGACCAGAATGGGGCTATGAGGATTATTTTGCTCCCCAACCGACTAGCTTTCTGCAGAAATTTCGTCATTAGCGGAACAGGAGGATAAGCATAAAGAAGACAGTGTGGCCAAGCATGAACCAGGGCATCTCTGGGACTCTTCCCCCAGTGGGGGAATTAGAGTAAAAAAATTGCTGCATTTTGTGTTTGAAGGAGGGGCGAAGAGATTGCAGCAAGGCTGACCCCACCTGAGGAAGATGTTTCGCTACTAAGTGGTTTAGAGACCACTCGTAAGGTGTGAGGATAGAACGACTCAGGTTGTCCGCTAGAATGTTGGACCGACCCGGAATGTGTGTTGCTATCAGAAAGCGGTTGGTGGAAATGGCCCATTCTCAAACTCTCATAGCATCTCGACAAAGAGGGTAAGCCCTGGTTCCTCCCTGTTTGTTGATGTACCAGACTACCGCCATGTTGTCTGTCTGGATCGCAATAGTCCCTGGAAGGAGAAGGTCCTGAAGGGCTTGCAACGCTAAAAGCACCGCCCTCATCTTCAGAACATTGATATGCAGAGTGGTCTCTACAGGGGGTCCACATGCCTTGGACGGTTCTGCCCATGCAATGCCCCCCATACACATGAGGCGAGAAGCATCCGTAGTCAGCGTGGCTTGGGGTAGAGACATCACGAACGGTCTCCCTTCCCAAATGTCTCGGGAATGAAGACACCAGAGAAGGGAGCTCCTGCAAACCTTGCTCAGGGGAATCAGTGAATCCAAAAGTTGTAGAAGGAGTGACCATTGGACTTGAAGGGTCCACTGAAGGACCCTCATGTGCAGTCGAGCAAGAGATGAACGGCTGATGGCCGCCGCCATGGATCCTAGGGCTCTCAGGACTAATTTTGCGATTGGGGCCGGAGACTGCAGAAGCGCTAATACATGGAGTGACCAGGTGCATAACCTGTCCGCTGTGAGAATAGCCCTGGACTGGAATGTGTCCAACCTGGCTCCTATGAAATCTAGAACTTGAACAGGGTAAAGAGAAGACTTCCTGAAATTTATGGTAATGCCAAGGTGATGGGCCAAGAGTAAAGCATAATCCCTGGCGGGAAACAGTAGATGCCTGGTGGGGGCGATGAGGAGACAGTCGTCTAGGTACGGAAAGACCTGAATTCCATGAAGTCTAAGGTGGGCTGCTACAACTGCCATGACCTTGGGGAACACACTGGGGGCTGTGGTGAGGCTGAACAGAAGAACCCTGATCTGATGACTGGCCCCCAGCCGAAAGCGGAGAGGCCTCCTGGATCGCCTGTCCACGAGAATGTGGTAGTACGCATCCTTGAAGTCTATGGAGCGCATCCAATCGTTCTCCTACAGAAGGGGGAGAATAGATTGTAAAGTGACCATCCGGAATTTCTCCTTGGCAATGAACAGGTTCAAGGATGACAGGTCGAGAATTGGCCTCAAGTCCCCTGTCTTTTTTGGCACTAAAAAGAACCTGGAGTAATTGCCCAACCCGGATTGCTCTGGGGGGGACGTGTTGGATGGCCCTTTTTTCTAGTAATTTCTTTATTTCTGAAGCCGCAGCCTCCCATTGATCGGGTGGGACATCGGGGAGGTGCCTCCCTAACAGGGGAAGATCCAGGAAGGGGATAGAGTAACCTCTGGATATTATTCGGAGCACCCAGCGATCTGTAGTAATGGACTCCCAACTTGCTAGATGCTCCGAAAAACGCCCCCCGACTGCCTCCAGAGAGGGACAGCCGGGCAACCCCTCAGAGCTGCTACTCAGGTCGATCAGAGAAGGGTTCTCTTGACCTGAAACCCCCCCCCTCTGCCTCTGGGCCGGCGTCCACCTTGTCCTCCCCCTCCTCTGAAGGACGAAAGGTCCGGAGCGGGACGGGACTGCTGAGATTTCCGGAACCACATTTTTTGTCTCCTCTGGTTCCTTGAGAAGGACCTTTGAGGAGCACAGAAGCGGCAGACAGTGGTCTTCCTGTCTTTCTCGCTCTGGAGTAGCATGTCGCGGACCGTTTTGCCGAATAGTGTAGAACCAAAGGGAGCATTAGCGAAGGACACCTTGAAGGGTTCCGCAAAAATGGAGCCAGGCGTGGCGCCGCAGGGCGACCCCTACTCCGCTGGCTCTAGCCACCCCCTCTGTGACATGGGAGAGAAGCTGCATAGAAGTGTTTGATATTGACTTTAGAGTGGCCATGCGAGCCGAGAAGGTAAGTATTGTCCTCGGCCGCCATGGACTCTGGGGGGGACCCAGCGTATTCTTTTATCAGATCCCGCTGGAGTCTAATGACATCTGCCAAATAATTCAGCGCCCTTGTAGAAAAGGTGGCTGAAGCAGACATCCGCTTCCCAATGCGGTCCATTGTCCGAGACTCATCAGGAGGATGGACAGAAGAACTTTCTTGTGCCAGTTCCTTCTTGGTGGCAGCCACCACCACCATGGCATCTACCGGGGAACCTTTATTCCATGTGGGCTTGTCAACAGGGGGACTAAGGATTTTGTCCGGTCTCTTGGGGATTGGCTCCATTGTCCAGCTCCTTCCAAGCCCTGGTAGTAATCAAGTCTACCAAGGGGTCGGCCAGGGGGAGACACCCAGGAGGTAGATGGGTCTGCGTCAAAACGCTTCCAGAAATAGACTCAAAGGAAGGCTTTTGGGCTGACCACCCCCATCTTATGTGCAGCATCTCCATAATGTCTCGAAAGACGACGTCCTCCGGGGGTGACCTGGGGGGACCTTCCCCTTCCTCTAAGTCTGTGTCCTCCATGAGGGACTCAGGGGAGTCCAAGTGCCTCCTCTTGCACTTTCGTTTGTGACGGACCTCCACGGTGGGACTGTCCAAGAAGGGCTCACCAATGGGGTCCTGCTGCTCTGCAGGAACTAAATGGGGCACAGATGCAGGCTGTCCCTGGGGCCGGAAGATGGAAGACAGGCCCAAGTGCGAGGGAGTGAAGGGTGGATCTGTAGCACGGACCAGGGACTTCGAACTCCTCGACAGCACCCTCTCCACCACGTCGAACGCCGAAGGTGAACCACACTCCCCCGGCTCAGAGTAGTCCCCTCGGCTCCGATGTGAGGACTGGTGTCGGAGCAGACGCCATCGGACCCAAGATGGAAGTGATCTCTGACAACAGAGCCGAAGACACACTCACCCCTGCGGATCCGAAGCTCAGCTCTCAGCCCAGAGAGCTCAGATCCGAAAGATGACCCCATAAACTCTAGGGTAAAGCCGGCGAAGTAGCACCTACCATCGACGCCGACTCCCAGGCTCCGAGATGATTCGGATGCGATGGCTCCGAAACCAGATAGTGGATCGGAGAAGAAGCGATTGGTGCAAAGAAAGGGGCCGAGCTCCTTCCCAGAGGGGGGGGGGGAGGCAGGAGCACTCCCATCTGCATCTGGGCCTGCAGGAATCAACGCATCATCCAGTCCATATCTGCGGACAAACTCCTCATAGACCTCAAAGTCATAGAGGCAGGTCAGGAGGGCCGCCTACACGACCGAGGGTGAATAGGACGACTCCTCCGCTCCGAAGAGAAGCGTGGAGAACGGAGCAGAGAAGGGGAAGACCTGGGAACCCTCGCGGGGGAACTAAACACTTTAGCCGGCGGAGCCGAAGGGGCTGATTCGGCCCGTTGCTTATGGCTCTTATGCCTATCTCTCTCCTCTTTCTCTCTGTGCCCCGTCTTTCTTAGAAGAGCCCCCATCTCCCTGGGAAACAGCGGGAGGTTGAGTCTCAGCCAGCGGAGGGGAAGCTTAAGGCTGGACAGTCGCAGCCACGACTGGCACCACTGAGGGAGAGGAGGAAGAAGAATCCGGGGGTAAGAGTCCCGCCAGGATTAACTTGTTCCTCCTGTCCCTCACAGCCCGGGGGTTGAAGGCCACACAAATCTGGCAGCCCGATGTTAAGTGGGCTACCCCCAGGCAGAGAACGCATTGTATGGCCATCCACTGGGGACATTTTATGACCACACTCAGCACATTTAAAAAAAATGGCCTTAGGGCCCTCGGCCATCACGCTCAAGCACACACCCTAACACCCACAGTAAGGGGAAGGGAAAACAAGAAGTTATGTACTCACCATAACGTTCGATGTATGTGGTCCATCTCGCCTCACATTCTTACCCGTGGGTTCGGAGCAGAATATCGGCTCTGACTCGGATGATTTTACTAGCTCAAAGACTCTCATTGGCTGGGCTAAGTGGGTATCCCATGGTGTAGTGCTCCATATCCCCAGATCTAGTTTGCTGCGAAAATCATTTGTACTCCATACACACATCACATCCATATAAAAAATAAACTAGTCAAAGGGACTCTGTAGATGACAACCTAACCTCCAAATCCTCCCGGAAGGGGGAAGGTGGGAGGGTAAGTAAGAATGTGAGGCGAGATGGACTACATACATCGAACGTTATGGTGAGTACATAACTTCTTGATGTTATGTAGTCCTATCTCAACTACATTCTTACCCATGGAACAGCGTCCCTAGCACCTACATCCTGGGTGGCTCATAGAAAAATACTGCTGAGAACTGTGGAGCCAAAGGAAAACCTGCCCCTAGAGACCACGTCCAATTTGTAATGAGAAACAAAAGTGTGAAAAGAAGCCCAAGTAGCTGCAGCACATATATCATCCATGGACAATCTAGCTCGATAGGTTGTGGATGTAGAAATAGCCCGAACAGAATGTGCCTCGACTAGAAATGACAGATGTTTACCTCCCGCCTAATAGATGAAAGAGATACAACTGGCTATCCATCTAGACAGCATGACCTTAGATACCGGAGAACCCATTCGGTTTTCCGAAAAGGAGACAGAGTTGGTCAGATTTCCGGATATCTTTTGTCCGGTGTAGATAGAAGAGTAACCATCTATGTACATCCAATTGGTGAAATCTAAATTCTAAAAAAGAATGCAGTAAGCACAGTAATGTCCAATAAACTTCTCCAAGCTGTAACGATGAGTAAATCCTTTATTGAGCACGAACAACACAATAAGGTGAACGAAACAGTAGAATCAAGCGCTTTCACCTGCGTGAATGTCAGGCTTTTTAAAGATGAAAACAGCAGGGTACAAACTTCTTTTAAATAGGGCCGTTCAACAATAATTGGTGTAATTAATCAATTACATTCATTAAAGTGCTATTCTGAAACCAGGATAAAAAATGCTTCGCTTAGATTAAAGCGTGATTGTATACAATAGCTTGTAACTTTGATAAAATAAAATTACATTAAAATACAAATGTGCAATGTTATCATACAAGGAATGTGAACGCCAACTTGTAATACTACATAATATCAGTACTTTCTAAAATATTTGTAAAAAGGTTCTTTGTTTAAAAATGTTTTGAATGATAGAGAAATAATATCACAGTGGTACAGCGACTACTTTTTGTTTTTTACAACAAACCTTCTAAAACCAATACTTGTAAAAATGTTTGGTTGAAAATGTCCATTGAAAATTCACATATGCACTCTGTGCCAAAATATTAATATAAATATAAAGATATTTCATTTAATAAATACATTAATTTTAATAAAAATATAATAAATATAATAAATATCAAATAATGTAATAAATGTTATAATATAAAAAATATATCAAAAATTCATGATTTTAATTAATATGTTATTACTTTCCTAATATATGTATCATAGTGTGTTTGTGTGATAATGTCTTAATGCCACAAAACTCTGTTAAAAACATGTAAATTTTAAAATTCCTTAAATCCAATCTATAACATTTCGCATAAATGAATTTCCAAATGATCAACCTAAAACAAATTTTTGTGATTTTCTTTACATTATAAAATGCTTGTAATAATTATAGTTTCGCTCGTCTTAGTTTTAATAAACTACTTATGCTTATGGCATCATTTAAACCAGGTGGCTTGGTTGCATTTAATCTGAGCTGCCATATTAATTCTTTATACTCAATAGTGGCTTCCCAGTCACCACCCCTTGGGTTATGGGGAACTTGTTCTAAAACTAAAAATTTTACAGACATATTAGGGCAAACCATCTGATGTCTATAAAAAGCATTTGATTCTTTCTTTTTTTTTTGGATGTCATAGAGGTGCTCGTAAATTCTCCTACGCAGCGTCCTCTCAGTCTTTCCAATATAAAAACTTTCACATATCTGACACAAGCCTAAGTATATTATCCCTTTGGATGCACAGTTATAATATAACTCTGATCTGACTCTAAAATTTCTGGATTTAATGTATACAGAACCTGTATTCATAATGTATGCACATTGTTTGCAAGCATTACATTTATGAGTACCTTGTTAAGGTCTTCTCAGTGTGTTCTGTGTGTAAAATTTTTAGTTTTAGAACAAGTTCCCCATAACCCAAGGGGTGGTGAGGTCCTGCTTGCACCTGTCCGTGAGTAAGATGGGATCAGATAGTGGGAGTCTTTGGAGAGACCATTGAACAAAGAGGAAACATTGAAGTCGTCTCATGTGTAACCTCGCTAGAGGGACCAACATGATAGTTGCTGCCATGGTCCCTAGGAGTTGGAGAACCAGTCTTGCCTTCGCTTGTCTCAGGGGCATCAGCATGTGTATTTGTTGTTGTAATACTGTGATCCTTTCTTGTGATAAGAATGCTCGCATTCGAATGGTGTCTAAATCTACTCCTATAAAGGTGACATGCTGTGAGGGCAATAAGACAGATTTTTCCCAATTTATTGTTATGCCCAACTGGTGACAGACTGATGGTAGCATCCCTGGTCTGAACTAGTTGATGCCTGGTGGGGGCGGTAAGGAGCCAGTCGTCCAGGTACGGAAACACCTGGAATCCTTGAGGTCTTAAATGAGCCGTCACCACCGCCGTACATTTGAACACCCTGGGGGCTGTGGTGAGACCAAAGGGCAGGGCTCGAAACTGGAAGTGACTAGCTCCCAGCCGGAAGGGTAGGTGACTCCTGGATGCTCTGTCCATTTTGACATGGTAGTAAGCATCCTTGAGGTCGATGGAGCACATCCATTCCTCCTCTCACAACAATGGGAGAATCGATCGTAGTGTGACCATATGGAACTTTGACTTGTGTACGCGATTGTTGAGTTGACTGAGATCTAATATGGGTTTCTGGTCCCCTGTTCTTTTCGGCACCAAAAAGAATCTTGAGTAAGTCCCTAATCCGATTTGGTCTGAGGGGACACGCTGGAAGGCTCCTTTTTCTAGCAGCTGCGAGACCTCTGAGGCTGCTTGATCCCTTTGACTGGGTGGACCATCTGGGATTTTTCTGATTGGCGGGGGTACTGAAGAGAATGGAATGAGGTAACCTCCGGAAATTATCCATAATACCCATCAGTCCTAGGTAATGCTCTCCCAGGCTTCTGGGTATATAAGGAAATTCGACCCCCATCTGGCTCCGGATAAGCGCAGTCGGGCACACCCTCAGGAATGAGAGTATGGAGAGCCACTGAAGGAGTCGCGGTCTCCCGAATTGCGGGCCCCCCCCGCCTCTGGGGCGACATCTCCCCCTGAATAACCCCCCCCCATGCCTCTGGAGGGGGGGTTCACCTTGTGCGGCAAGAAAAAAACTCTGATTTCTTGAATTCCTTTCTAGGAGGCTCCTCAGGCACGAACTCTGGGAGACTCTCAGAAAGTTGGACACCGCTCGTGGGGGTATCCTTAGGGCCTGGCGCTCTACTGTCCATGGATAGGTGAGTATCAGAAGCTCTCGCCGGGGTGGTGGGGGACGGAATGACCGACCCGGGTGATGTAGCTGATGATCTGGCCCACACGCTCCGCATGGCCTTGAAGACCGGTCACCCCCCCCCAAGTCCGAGGACCAGCCGGCCTCAGAGGCCACGACCGGGGTCCCACGAGCCGATGCACCGAGTGGGAGACTGAACAGACAGATGTCCTGAAGTATCCCCCTCGGGCCAGACCGGAGACCCAAGTCCCGAACGCTGTGGATGGAACAGACATGGCCTGAGCCGAGGTCGACAACGATAGACCATGAGGGAGTATCTGAGTCGGCGCAGGAACATCACACGGAGCGGAGCATACCGGCTCCCACCACAAGGATGTGCTCGGAGGAGGAATCATCGAAACCATCATAGGAACCGGAGCAGAGTGGGTCGGAGCCGAGAACAATTTAGCCAACACCAGCGACTGCAGAAGCCTCTGCACCACCTTATCAACATCCAAATCAGAAAGCCTGGAGATTTGGAGGAGAGCAATGGAGATTGGGATCTCTTGTCAGGTGAACCATGTATCACACTGGGCGACATTCTTGAACTCATTCAAAGCCGGACAGGAGCCGACGCCGATTCAGTTAATGATACCTCCCTGCGGCCCCCAGGACAGTGGAGCAGAGGAAGTAGAATCCAATACAGTAATCTTCTCCAGAGGCTCCAAAGAGACAGATGGAGCTGGAGACCTTTTCTTAGCCTTGGAAGCTTTGGATTTTGACTGAACTGGAAGCAGAGTCTATAGCTTACTCAAATGACGGTTTTAGAAGTCCCTTCAATATTAATTTATTTTTCCTCTCCTGGAGCACCCTAAGACTGAACGCGTGGCAAAAGCTACACAACTCCTATAAATGGATGGCTCCAAGGCAGTTAACACACACACAGTGTTCATCCATGGACATCCTATATCCACACTTGGAACATTTTTTAAAACCAGAAGGCTTATGCTCCTTTTGATCCTTAGACATCTTATAACTAGTGCTAAGCGAAACCACCTAGACACAAATCACAAAAAAGGGCGGGAACAACACACATAGTAGATACACCAGAAAAAACTCTACTCAACACCATTTAAGAACCTCTAACTGAAACGGTTCTTCTAGGGGGGACACGGACAAAACACAATCACACTAAAAGTTTATCTAACAGAGGGGAGGACTAGGTCCTCTAAAATAGGCCTAGCCCGCTGGAACAGTTAGAGATACCAAAAAACACAATTACCACACTCAAACACAACAGCAGCAACAAGAAATAGCTATCAAAATAGCTTTTGGGTATGAAATATTAAATTTCTAAGAGAAATAGCAAAGAGGGTACTTGGCCACAGCCAAGCAAGACCACGTCCGAGCTACACAAGTGGCAAACGAGATCTGGGGATATGGAGCAGTGCACCATGGTATACCCACTTAGCCCAGCCAATGAGAGACTGTGAGCTAGTAAAATCGGCAGAGTCGGAGCCGATATTCGGCTCTGAACCCAAGGGTAAGAATATAGGCGAAATAGGACTACATAACATCACTAATTTACCACTAAAAGTAAATAAAAAATGGTTTAACTAAACTATGGGTCTATAACACACACACACACTCAAATAGCTAGAATTTAAAGAAAACTAAAATCCTCTCACCAAAAAATGCCAAGAGCTCGTCCCTTATGCTTCAGAAGCCATGGCAAACGAAATCTGGGGACTGGATGGAGGTAGCAGGGTATTATGGGTAAGGGGAGGAGCTGAGAGCTCGGATCTTTAGCTTGGAAAGCTGCCGGCACGGATCCAGGTCGGATCAGATACCCACAGGTTGCTGATCAAATGAAGTTAACTACTTCAGATGAATAAAATTATGCTGTAAAGAAAGAGACCATACTTTTGAAATAAATAAGTTTCATACAAGATCCGATATTTAAAGCAGATAAAGTAGTATTGCCTAATAAGCTAAGGAAATGAAAGCTGGCAGAATACAAATATCTTATTTGTGAATTAAAGAAAAAGCATCTGCCATACTTATTAGGAATCGTCCATGCAAACTGAGCACGAAACACACTGCTAAAATAGAGACCATTTTCTAATAACTGGGAAGATCACAGAGTAAAAGTAAAAAGATCTGTTCCAGTTTAGAGACTGCATGTCTCTACTATATGTTGACCACTGAAGTTTTCAGAAGCCACGAGATTACAGAACACAACTACAACCACTACACAAAGTTGTGTTAAGACATGGAGCAACTGGTGTAGTCTCAGACAGTGGTCAACGATACGAAAGCATAGAATTTAACAAACCTGCATTGCAATGGGGATTTGAACTTGTGACCTCTCAATCACAATACCAGTAAGGCCAATTGTGAAGTTGAGAGTACAGCTCAAATGGAAAAAAAACTCAAGGCAAGTTCTTACACAACTTAAACTTCCTCCATAACAATACATGTCCTATTGATAACTGTTGCAGTATTCTTGACATATGGGTTGTCACCAGACACGTCTGCCTGGGGTATCAAACGTTTACCTTCCCGAGGTCATACTTCTGACGCATGACATCAGCTCACAAGTGTAGATATATATAAATGGATGTACGAGCATGTACCTCAGTCATTCTCCAAGCTATACTACTGAAAGGAAGAGACTAGTCAGCCAAGAGGAGCATAACTCGAACATGTAAGCAAACTGCCCTGTTTTCATGCAGCACAGTAGAGCTTAAAGCAGAGGGGTAGAAGGAAGTGAAGAGAGGGTGGGAAGGAACACTGCAACAGTGAAGTTCTTACATAACTGTACTATGTCCTGACTGTAATCACTGCTGTAGTACTCCCGCCATATGGGTGATTTGCAAAACTGAAGGTGGCAAAAATAACAGCAGTTGGCTATAGAGAAGATGAGCTGTCTAGCAGTCCAGTAGGACAGACCCTGCAAAATCTGCCTTGGACCTGGAGAAAAAAAGTAGTTATGTACTCACCATAACGTTCTGTGTTTGTTGTCCATCTCGCCCTTCATTCTTACATGTGGGTTTGGAGCCGATCCTTGGCTCCGACTCGGCCGATTACAAAAGCTCGAAGTCTCTAACTTGGCTCGTGGCAAAGTATGTATCCCATAATGCAGTGGTATCAATCCTCAGATCTTGTTTGCTGCTATCTATAATAGAAAGTAATTATACTGTACCCTCAGGTAAAGAAGAAATTAGTGAAAGGTCTTCAACGTAAGAGCAAAACATTCCTACCAGGTCCTCTAGGACTATATGGACAGGGATAGGTGGGTGGGTTTTTAAGAATGAAGGCAGAGATAGACAAAGTACAGTTTTGTACCTACCATAAATGTAGATGTCCGAGAGGTATGCATCTGCAGTCCTAACATATGGGTTGTCCTGCCTCAGGCAGCCCTTCGGTCGGCCGGATTCCAAAGTCTGGGTCTGGCCTCGGCTGATGTCGCACTTCACCCGACGTCATAGTTGCTGTGAATTGGGTATAAAGGCATCAGCCGACGCCATTTTCCTCAGTGTTTCTTGCCCCAGATGCCAGGTGCCCTCTAGGAAGGCTAAATTTGGATAAATGCAAATGATTCCAAACAGTAGAGAGCAAACAAAAATAAACATGTATATACATATATACAAACAAATACACCATAATAGATTCCCCCAGCTAGCTACAAAATGGGCAAATACCCTAGAGTACCACAGAGGGGAAGGAGGGTGGGTAATCCTGACTGCAGATGCATACCTCTCTGACATCTACATTTATGGTAGGTACAAAACTGTACTATGTCCTTAAAGGATGCATCTGCAGTCCTAACATATGGGTAGAATACCATAGCCAAACTGGGGGAGGAGGCACTAAGATGATTATGGTGTAGTTAAGATCCCTTGCAAAACAGCAGTTGCAAAACCTGCTCGGGATCTGGAGTATAAAGGTAGATTATAATGCTTGGCAAATGTATGCACGGAGCTCCAAGTAGCAGCTTCTAAAATGTCTTTGGTAGCCACTCCTCGTAGGAAAGCTGTAGTAGTGGCTGTAGCCCTTGTGAAGTGAGGTCTGATGTTTTCTGGAGTTGCCTTTCCATGAAAATAGTAACAAAATCTAATGCAATTTCCTATCCATTTTGAGATTGTCTGTTTTGAAATTGCTTTTCCTTCCATTCCTGTTGCATATGCTACCAGAAGCTGGTCAGTTTTTCTATTGTTCTTGGTTCTGTCCAGATAGTAGCGCAATTGCCTGTGCACATCCAAGGTATGTAGTAGTCTTTCCCCCTGTTCTGTGGGTTGGGGAAGAATGTTGGTAGGTGGATTGCTTGGTTCAATGATACCCTGGAGACCACCTTTGGCATAAAAGTAGGGTTAGTTCTCAAGGACACTCTATCCTGATGGAAGATAAGGAAGGGCTGTACTGCCATTAATGCCTGTAATTCAGAGACCCTTCTTGCTGAAGTGATTGCAAGCAGGAAAGCAGTTTTCCAAGATAAGAACTGTAATTCTACTGTTGCTGCTGGTTCAAAAAGGGAAGTGTTAACTTTTCTAGCACAAAGTTCAGGTCCCATGTAGGCAAAGGTGGCTTCCTTGGAGGCTTTACATTTTTAATTCCTCTCAGAAACTGCCTGAGTAGAGGATGAGAGAAGGCTGGAGGATCCATGTTGTATTCTGCTGAAATTGCTGATGCATGAATCTTAATGGAGGTGTAAGACAGGCCATTGTGGAAAAGTTCTGCTAAGTATTCCAGGATGTTAGCTATGCTTGCTAATGATACATTTTCTCCTTTTGCTGTACTCCAAATGAGGTATCTTTTCCATTTGGCTGAATAAGTCTTCCTTGTGGAGGGTCTGCGAGCCTCCAGGATAATGTCTTTAACCCTCTGAGATAAATCTGGGTTATTTTGTTTTATGTAATATTCCAAGCAGCTAGCTGCAGTGTTTTCAAGCTTGGATGTAGGATCTTGTAGTTCTGTGTTAGCAGTAAAGGAACTAGAGGCAGAGGCCATGCGTGTGTCCGAGACATGCTTCTCAGTAGCGGGTACCAATGCTGCCTCGGCCAGTCTGGAGCTATCAGAATGATCCTTGGGTGATCTTCTTTGATCTTCAGTAGCACTTTGTGCATCAAAGGAAGAGGTGGGAATGCATATGCTGTCAGGTTTTCCCAACTGAATGATAGGGAGTCCACCTTCCAAGCAAGGGGGTGGTATGTCCTTGTGCAGAATTTCCTCAATTGATGGTTGTGTGGGGATGCGAACAGGTCTATTTCTGGTAGTCCCCATTTCTTTGTAATGGATTTGAAGATGTCTGGATGCAGCATCCATTCGTGGGCATCCGTGGTAGTTCTGCTTAAGGTGTCTGCTAGTATATTTTCTTTTCCTGGCACAAAAATGGCCTGGAGCTGAATGTTGAGGTTCAGGGCCACATTCCACAGGTCCATTGCCATCCAGCATAGAGGATATGTGTGTGCCTCCCTGTTTGTTGATATACCACATGACTGTGGTGTTGTCCGTCCTTATCAGCAAATGACCCTGTTGAAGAAACGGTCTGAATGTCTGAAGTGCCTGTTTCACTGCCAGCATCTCCTTTTGATTTATGTGTAGGTTCAGCTGGTCTTGTGTCCATATGCCTTGTATACACTTGTCCACCATGTGTGCCCCCCAGCCTAGGTCTGAGGCGTCCGTGGTGATAGTCTGGCTTGGGCGAGGTTTGTAGAAAGGTAGTCCTCTGTTCGACTGACAGGCCTGAGCCCACCACAGGAATTCTTGTTTCAGGCATGGAATTATTGGAATCTGGGCTTCTAGACTGTGCTTGTGTTGAGACCATATATTCCTTAGGTACCATTGCAACTTCATCATATGCAGCCTGGCATGTGGAATCAGTATTATGCAGGATGCCATGTAACCCAGGGCTTGCAGGACTTTCCTTGCTGTAAGCTGGTTCTGTGTTGTTAATGCCATGAAATAGACTGGTAGTTGCTTTTGCTTTTCTGCTGTGAGAAATGCCATCTGATTTGAAGTGTCCAGTTCTGCACCCAAGAATGTTATCCTTTGGGATGGTACCAGCCTTGACATTTTCATGTTGACTGTGTATCCCAGGGCTTGCAGTAGTTGTATAACCTTTTCCAAATCTTTTGTTAATTTGGTCTTGTTGCCCGCTTGTATTAAGCAGTCCTCCAGGTATGGATAAATCTGAATTCCCTGAAGCCTGCAATGAGCAATTACTGATGCCAGGCATTTCGTGAATACTCTGGGCGCAGTAGATAAGCCAAAGGGCAATGCTGAGAATTGATAATGCTCTGATCCTGCAAGAAATCTTAGGTATCTTCTGCAATCTGGTCGAATAGGGACGTGCAGGTATGCCTCCTTGAGATCTAGAGTCACCAGCCAAGACTCCTTGCCCAGCATGGGAAGAAGTTGCTGTAGGGTCAGCATTTTGAATTTTGGAACAATGAGAAATGTATTCGGAGCGGACAGGTCGAGAATAGGCCTCCATTGGTTTTCTTTCCTTGGTACCAGGAAAAGTCTGGAGTAAAATCCTTGTCCTTGTTCCATAGGCAGTACCTTTTCTATAGCTCTCATCCTTAGTAAGTGGTTGATTTGTCCTAGAGCGTTTGTTTTTTGGTTGGGTGGTAGGTTTGGCATTCCTCTCTTTTTTGGTAGAGTGTGGAAGTGAAACATGTAGCCTTTGTCTATTGTCTGTAAAATCCATTTGTCTCCTGTAATGTAATGCCAGTTTACAGAAAATAAGGCTAGCTTTCCGCCTAAGGGTGCTTCCAGTTGTTCCCTGGTAGGCGGTATCAAAGTCAAGTCATTGTGTCTGTCCTGTGGAAGTGGTAGTAGCTGGATCTGTGGCAGTACTTCTCTGGTTGTTAGGCTGCCACTGACGTCCCCTGTAGGCACCTCTGGATTGACCTCTGCCTCTCGGGTGCCTATTTCTGCCTCTCTGTGCTCTGGAGGTGTCTGGAAAGGACCAATTCTTCGAAGGCCAATTTCTACTAAACCTCGGAGGCTGGACCTGTAAGAAATCCTTGACTGTTTGGACAGATTTTGCTTTTTCTTCCACCTTCTTTAGCACTTGCTGTGCAGGGAGCCAAACAAACTGTTTCTCCATGGGAGCATCTAGGAGCTTTGACTTTACATGGTCTGGTAAGGATTGCTCTTTTAACCATGCATGCCTTCTGATCACTGTTCCAGTCATAGCTGATCTGAAGGAAGCCTCCAGTGCATCATAGCCGCATTTTAAGGAATGATTACTGACCTGCTGAGTGTTATGTACCAAATCCTGAAGGGACTTACGGTCTATAGGTTCAGGAGAGGACAGTTTTTTTATTTAGCTGGTCTAACAAAAATTCCTGATACTGAATCATGTGGAATTGACAGTTTAAGGCCATAGCCGAAAGAGTAGCATAAGTATAAAAACTTTTTTACCCCATCTCTCTAATGCTCTAGATTCTCTTTCAGAGGGGAGGGGGTTTTTGGCAGAGGCAGCTGCTACAGCTTTGGGGCCCTGTGAAATGGTTTCAGGATCTGCAATAGGAGCCTTATACAAGTGAAAGTGTGGGTCCGGGACCCTGTAATATCTGTCGGGCTTAGCAGGGGCCGGGGGAAGAGAGTCAGGGGCAGTACAGGCATCAATAAATGCATCATCCACAACTGTTAGTACTGGAGGAATGGCTAAAGGCCTATGCTGTGGTAAATGTAAAAAGGTCCTTAGCCTTTTCCTTGAATCTGAAAAATCCTGGCCCTGCCATTGAAACTGCTCTCATAGCATGTAAGGTTTCCCCAAAAGAAAATTCCTCAGGAGGAGAGGCAGAAGGAATGGAGTCTTCTGCATCAGAATCCTCATAAGGAGAATAAGGGCCTTCTGGAGGATTTGAATTTCCTGAATCATCCGAGGAATAGTCTGTAGAAACTGGATCCAGGGGCTCTGCTCTAGGCCTCTTCACTGGAGGGAGTTGAGAGGCCCTGTCTGGGTGAGGTTGGGATCCCCTGATCAAAGAAATGAGATCCTCAGCCAGGCTGAGCATTTGGGAACTAGAGGTAGGCCTGTGTGAGGGGGTTTTAGCAGGCAAGGCCTTAGAAGATTTAGCTGCTTTAGCCCTAGAAAAAGCCTTGATAGACATAGATGCAGGGGGCCTAGCAGCTCCACGTGCAGGAGTAGATATGTCTAAAGGAATAGTATCCGATAAATCCTGGGTGCCTGCTACAGCAGGAGAAATTTCAGTAGCAGATTCAGCCATGCTGTGTGAGGCCTCAGCTGTCGGAGGCATGCTTTCGGCCAAAGGAAGAACCGTGGACTGTTTCAGCCGAAACCGAGACACTCGCGGTTGGCTTAACTGTGGTTTCGGCTGAAACCGCGGACCGCGAGTGTCGGTCCTTTTCCTTACGCTTTTTAGCTAATTGTGAAGTCGGAGTCTCAGACGGCATTTTGTAAGCAAAAGCGGGGCCAAAAAACTCCTCTGCAAACTCCGACCGACGTCTAAGTGTCCGTCGGTTGAAGGAAGCACAGGCTAGACAAGCTGATACGTCGTGGTCTGGGCCTAAGCAAGGAAGGCAGTAAGAGTGGAAATCCTTGAGGTATTTGTTTCCCACAAGTTAAACAATTATTTACTTTTTCTGACATCGGCTGAGGCAAGAGAGTCCCCAACGGGGTACTTAGCTTTTTAGACGTCTTCGGTAGTAGAAATCTCTGGATCTGACCGACCGGCACTTGCGAACAGCTTCTGCTTCGGGCACCGCGCGGCAAGAAAGACGGAGGAAAATGGCGTCGGCTGATGCCTTTATACCCAATTCACAGCAGCTATGACGTCGGGTGAAGTGCGACATCAGCCGAGGCCAGACCCAGACTTTGGAATCCGGCCGACCGAAGGGCTGCTTGAGGCAGGACAACCCATATGTTAGGACTGCAGATGCATCCTTGAAGGACATCAAACACAGAACGTTATGGTGAGTTTTTCTCGGGTGGCTCACGGGAATACACTCACAGTGGAACCAAAGGAATCTCTGTCCCTGGAGGCCAAATCAACTTTGTAATGAGTAATAAATGTATGTGGGCTAGTCCAAGTCGTGGCTGCACAAATACTGTCCACTGACATTCTGGCTTGAAAGGCACTGAATGTTGCTACTGACCTGGTTGAGTGACTGCTAACTTTGAAGGGGAGTTTCTTGTTATTGGAAGAGTATATACAAATTATGCAATAACAAAGCCAATTAGATAATGTGATTTTAGACACTGGCATACCCTTTCTTGCCTCTGAAAAGGATATGAATAACTGATCTGACTTCCTGAATTCTTTAGTTCTGTGGAGGTAGAACCTCAGTTGCCAATGCACATGAAGTTGAAGTCTGTATTCTGCCTTGTTGTTATGGTTAGGGAAAAACACTGGAAGTTCAATAGATTGATTAATATTAGATTGGGAGCAAATCTTAGGGACAAAGGATGGGTTAAGTTTGAAGCAAAACCCTGTCTTTATGAAAGATCAAATAAGGCGGTTTGACTGAAAGCTCTTGCGGCTCAAACTCTACTAGCTGAGGTTATGGCTACCAGAAAAAAACGTTTTCCAAGAAAGGAACTTTAGATCGCAAGTGGATGAAGATTCAAAGGGTGGTGAGGTTAAGTGCGACAGGACAAAGTTCAAGTCCCAAGGAGGGACAGGTTCTTTAAATGGAGGTCTGAGTAAGTTCCTTTCAAAAAGGCTTTACACAGTCTAAGTGCCATCAAGTTAGGCGCATGCTGTCCTAAAGTTAAAATTGAAGACAGCTGCTAGCTGGACTAATTGTGGCAGCAGCTGAGCCTTGTTGGAAGAGTTCTGAAAGGAAATCCAAAACTGAAGAAATTGGGGCAGTGAACGGGTCAGTTTCTGGTCCGCGCCCAAAAAGAAAAACTTTTCCATTTATTAGCAGATAGTTTTCTGGCAGAAACCTTGAGAGAGGATATAAAGGTATGGTTTTTACTGCTTGAGTGAAATTCTGAAGCCTGACTAAGGTTGGAAGTGGAGCAGCCAAGCTGTCAAGTTGACGGTGTGGAAAAAGGAATGCAGCGTTCTCAACGCGTGTCAACGAGTCTGGAACTGGGTCCAGAATCCATGGAGCCTCCAGTAGATAAGGCCCTAGAAAGGCGAACCAAATATGATGAGGCCAATATGGAGCAATGAGAATCATCTTGCTTCCCACGGATTTTGCTATCTGAATAGACTTCTGATATGAGGGGAAACGGGAAAGATATAAAGAAGTCCTGAGGACCAATTGCGAACAAGTGCATCTCTGGGTGTCTCCCCCCAGAGGGGGGAATTAGGGCAAAGCAGCTGCTGCATTTGGTGCTCAAAGGGGTGACAAAAAGATTGCAGCAAGGTTGGCCCTATTTGCGGAAGATCTCTTCCGCTATGGTCTGATTCAGAGACCACTCGTGAGACATCAAAATTGCCCTCCTGAGCTTGTCGGCTATCACATTGGACTTTCCCGGGATGTGCGCCACCACTAGAAAGCGTTGGGAAGATATTGCCCACTGCCAAACCCTTAAGAGCCTGTAGACAAAGTGGGTATGATCTGGTTCCTCCATTAGTTTATATACCATACCACTGACTGACTGGATAACGATAGTCCCTAGAAGAAAAGGGTTGTGGAGTGCTAGCAACACCAGATGTACTGCTCTCATCTCTAGAACTCTGATGTGCAAATGGGCCTTGTGTTCTTGCCATATGCCTTGGACTGTCTTTCACAGGTAACGCACCCCCCCCACCCCCAAATCTGGGAAGCATCCTTGGTGACAGTAGCAATAGGTTGATGTGGAACAAATGGTCTCCAAATGGTTAACTCATTAGACTGAATCCAACAATGAAGATCCTTCTTGCAAGTTTCTGTTATTATGACTGCTGAGACAGAGGAAGTTCCTGAAGCAACCACAGAGAAGAGTAACCACTGTAGGATTCTCATATGCATCCTGGCTAAGGGAACGAGGGTTATGGTCGAGGCCACTGTTCCCAGTAATTTGAGCACCATCTTTGCCTTGACCTTGTATTTGAGAAGAAAAAGCAATATGTTTGAGATTCGCAAATTCTGTCGGCGGGAAGGCGTGCCATCAGTGAAACAGTATTTCTGCACCTATAAAGACAGTATGCTAACAGGGCAACAAGGCAAATTTTTCTAAGTTTATTGCAATGCCTAGCTGAGCAGAAAATTTTTAGGGTAATATCTCTGGCCTGTTGAAGTAGATGCTTGGTGGTGGCAGTAGCCAGTCGTCCAGGTATGGAAATACTCGAAATCCAAGAAGCCTCATGTGAGCTGTTACTACTGCCATGCATTTGGTGAATCCTCTGGGGGCTGTAGTGAGACCAAAGAGCAAAGCAAGAGACAGATGACTGGCTTACATGACGCCTCGATGCTCTGTCCATTTTTATGTGGTAGTATGCATCTTGGCGGTCTATCGTGCACATCCAATTGCCTTTCCCTAAAAGAGGGTGTGTATAGACTGCAGTGTCACCATTCAGAATTTGGACTTTACTGATTCGTTTAGTTTGCGGAGATCCAATATGGACCCCTCCAGTCCCATTCTTTTGGGTACTAAAAAGAATTTCAAGGTCCAATTCCTATCTGGCCTGCAGGGACGGTTTGGATGACTCTTATTTAGCAACATTTGGATCTCTACGGTTGTTTAATCCCTGTAATTGGGTGGAAAATCAGGGATTCAAAGAGGGGGGGTAGGAAAAGGGTACGGAGTATCCTCTGGATATTATGTTTTGTATCCACTTGTCATGCGATGTTGTCCCACTCTGCGGGGTAAAAAAGATAAAACACCCCCCGACTGGCTCCAGAGTAGCACAGCCGGGCCTCCTTTCAGGAGCACTGATAGGGCAGTCCATGACAGAAATCAGTCGCCCCTGGTTCTGCGAACCCTCTCTGCCTCTTGGACGGCGTCTACCATTATTTCCTCCCCCTCTACCCCTGGGGAACAGATCATCTCGTGCATCTGAGAAAAATCTCTGGGATTTCTTGACCCATATCTCAGACTATCTGCCCTTTAGGATACGGTCTTGAAGGGGCAGAAAAAACGTACTCCAAAAGCAGAGAGAGTTTTCCCTTCCTGCTCAAATATGGAGAGTTTATCCTTAACTTTGGGTCCAAACAGTGAGGGAAAAGTCAAAGGGGGCATTTGTGAAGGTAGACAAAGGGTTCCGTAAAGTTACACAAGTGCATCCAGGAGTGTCTGCTCAGAAAAACTCCTGAACCCACTGCCCTACTCGCTCCATTTGCTGCGTATGATATCAGTCTCATGGAGGAGTTCACTATGGAGTTAAAGGTGGATAACTGAGCAGTAACCTTTTCTGATAGCTCAGAGTTCATGTACCTTGTAGAGCATCTCCTAGTTCCTTCATATCTCTGAAGCCTTGTAAAATTGGTAAGATAATTCAGCGATCTAAGGGTAAAAACAATTGAACAAAAAACATGCTTCCCATATCTGTCCATTGTTTGAGGTTCTTGGTTAGGCAGATGGACAGATGAGTGTGTGTCTGCAAGCTGCTCCTTGGTGACTGCTGCCACCACCATAGTATCCACCAAACACCTTTTGTCAAGACATCCTTTTCCTTGGGAGCGGACAGAAATTTGTTTGGCCTCCTAGGGACTGGCTCCATTCTGTCTGGTGATTCCCAGGCCTTTCGACTGACCAAGTCCATGAGCTAGTCAAAATGCAGACACACCCAAGAGGCTGAATGTTGAGATCCAACAGCTTTCAGGTACACAGACTCAGAAAGGGTGATGGTAGTCCAGTCACCTCTCTCTGTTTTAGAGATCTCAAAGAAATCTACAAAGAAGATATCAGAGGATGACCGTGGGGACCCTTCTGACTCCTCTAGGTCAGTGTCAGAGGTGACAAACTCATCAAGGGAGTCTACATGCTTCCTCTTGCATGTTTTCTTCCAAGGAGGCTCCACAGAAAGGTATTTCTGGGGAGGTCTCGGAAGAATGGGGACCACCCAGAGGGTGTTCCCGAGGCTGTAGATCTCTGCTGTCCTGTGGATAGGGTGGCACCAAGACAGAGGCCTGTGCTTTTGGGGATCATAAGCATCCTTGCATAGATCTGTAGATTTGGCCAGCATGCTCATCTCGAAGGCAGACTTCCCCTGGTTCCCAGGAGAACACAAGTCATGAAGAAGCAAAGGTAGCCCTCAGTTCCAGGGAAATCAGCTCCGAAGCTGATGTAGGAACAGAGCTCAGCAGAGCAGACGCACCGAGAGATAGACTCTGAACCAAAGAGGTTCGGGTCCTAGAGTGTCACTCAGGGTCGACTCGTGAAATTCGGCTCCTAGACACTACGGATGGCATTGAGTGCGTGTCGGAGCAGATATCATTTCCGGTAAGGCCTCATGGGGTGTCTGAGCTGAAGGTATTACTACAAGCAGTACTGAATCTTCTGGCTCCAACAAACTGGTAAGGCTTAGAGCAGTAGTGGATGTAAAAGGTTTGGACTGCTCCAAAACCAGCTGGGCAGAAGCTGAGAGCAAATTTGCCAGCCCCAGCGTCTTCAAAAGTCTGTGCACCACCCTCTCCATATCTTCATACGATAGTTTGCTCCTAGAAAAAAGGGTTGGTGAGCGAGATATCTGTAAAATAGATCTCAAGGTAGGGGAAACCGGAGGAATGTCTGTAGACTGGTTCAGAGTTGAAGGATCCTTTTTCGGCTCCAAAGTTCTTGAGGTCGATATAGGTACATCAATGGTAACATCAGGTGACTCCTAAGGCAGTGGTGCTGATGAAGTGGAAGTCTTAAAGTTTTAGATATTTTTTCAGGAGGTCCAGAGCTTTCCGAAGACACTGGAGATGGCCTCTTAGCAGTTTCCTTTTTGACAAGAGGAAGACTTTGCAGATTGAGAGAATGAAGAACTACCTAAAGCTTCCTCAAATGATGGTTTTGGGAGACCTTTCAAAATAAGCTTGTTTTTCCTTTAAGGACTCTAGAGCTACAAGCATGACAAAAAAATACAACTCTCTTAAGTGAATGGCCCCTTTATCAGTAGACACAAAGTACGACAGTCCGTTATCGACACTTGGATTACATTTTTGGCACTTCTTAAAACCCAAAGGTTTATGATCCTTTTCTTTAGACATACCAGACAACTCTAACTAGCAGCAGATGTCACAGAAATAATAGAAATGAGGCTACTAATATAAAAACTA